>NW_020442454.1:770374-795543 GCF_000699045.2 Agrilus planipennis | reverse complement strand
CTGTTTTTGGATGAACATGCATATTTATATGCGGGTGAGAATAGTGCACACTATAGCAAAGAGGGTGCAAATCTCCATGACAACAGGGTCATTACTCTAATTCAGGTAAATGTGCAACTACCTTTTGGCAAAACCCAATTACCTGAACGATAGTGATACATACAACTTTTGGTAAATATACTGCTAGAAAGTTTAAATATAAATACACTATTACTTACGTTCTACGAAAAGGAATTTGATGAAATTAAATTATAGAAATAAAAAAGTTTAAAATAACTATAACCTACTAAAAAATATACACAAGTCTTAACAATATTATACAAAGAAAATGCTCTAAATTACTTAAAAAGCAGATGTACCAAACGGCTGAAAGTTAGAACGACATTGCATGTTAATGATGCATAACAGCGTGTAAAAAAACTTTTCTACTTTAATTTAACATTCCAATTTAATTTATACTGCCATGATATAAAAAGTTGGCAAGTATTATTCAAAAATTATTAAATAAAGTACTCCTTTCTATTCGAACGTTGGTTTGTGACAAGGCGAACCAAAATTAATTAATTAATTGATCGAGAAAATGTATTATTCATTGACATTTTAATTTATGCATGAATTTACGAACTTGGCGTGTATAAAAAAGAGAGCTATTAGCAACCTTATTACCTTTCACAGTAATAACAGTGGCTGCATTATTAATTAGATTAATTTATTACATATGTGCATTTTATTCTTATAAAAAAGGTGCGAAATAGCCTATCATATAATTAAATGATTAATTGTAAGTGATTTTTTTTCAGGCACATTTTATTAAGTAGGTTTTTGTTTTCATTGCGTATTATAAACTAGCTTTCGAAGCTCAAAGATCAGTTCGAAAGTAGGAAAGAAGTGCACGTTAATTAAATTTCAAAAAAATCATAATAGAGTGGTAATTATCATTTCAAAGGGGGCCGCCGGCATTTTTAAACATTATTATGTAAGTCGTGATGGTAATGGTCGCGGCGGGATTAAGCCAGCGGGATGGTATTGAACCAATTTCGGACGCAGCGGGAGTCCCCCGTTGGAGATCTCCTCTAGCCCGCCCCTGTCCTAACTCCTCCGGTTTTCTTTTTTAATCGAAGATTCATAATGTTTACACACGAATTTATTCCGCACAATCACGTTACAAGTCGCAACTAATAAATACGGCTTTAATTGGGTAATTAAAAGATGTCTTAAATTAGTAGGTACGTATAGCCACAGTGAAAGTTCTTATTATAACGAGCAACAAAATGATCGTCGTTTATTTAAGCCCTTGAGGGAACATTGAAAGTATCTAACAAGAATTTATATATATCCATGTATTTTGTAAATAAATTTTAAATGGATAGGGTGAAATTGGTTCGTATATTCTTATTAATTCGTCAACTGAAGTCTACAATGAACTGTATTTTAATATACAGTAGAGCCTTGATAACTTAAACCTCCATAACGTAATAACCTCTATAAATTCGTAAAACTTTGTGTTCCCTTCCCCTCGGAGTCTAAAACTTCTATTACTTAAAATAAAAACCCTCTATAACTTAAACGAATAATTTGGGCATCGCACCTCAGTAAGCCGTGAAAAGTGGTTTGAATCGGGAGAAAGTCTTCTATGTAAAAGACGAAGAATTGTTGAATTTCTTAATTTAAAAAAATGCTTGTTGTTTACATGGTTTAGACAGTGTAGAAATAAAAACATTAGTGTTAGTGGACCTATACAAAAGGAAAAAGCTGAAGAGTTTGCTAAGTTATTGGAAATCCATAATTTTAAAGCTTAAACTTAAACCTTTAGTAAGTAATAACTTCAATAACTCAAATTATTTTACGTTTCCCTTGATCTTTATCTTATCGAGGTTCTACTATATACATATTTTTCGCGATACACTGGGCGCTGACATTGGGTTTACAAACTGGGCATTTTTTTATTTTACTTTAAGTTTGTTAAAAACTAACAGATTAGCACTCCACAAAGGAACTTTTCAATATTTATATACTTCGTTTAGTTTCTGTAGCGATGTGACCTTCAGTTTGACCGGCGCAAAGTAGAAAAGAACAGCACTAGGCCAGAAAAGAAAGGAGACAACTCTCGGCCAAAATCTTAACCGGTGAGGAGCGTTTAATCCGTACAGTACTGCATGGAAAAATTAACCATTTGATCCACTACAATTGCATTGCTCAAATGTGCTGTTATTGCTACCATTTACTACTGAAAATATCAACGAGATGTTTATTTATATTTGAAGATATATTAAAGGCTTTACCACTTGTTTTTGACTCGCACTACTATTGTAGGTACTGTATGCAAAATTATGTTTAATGAACAAGAGTCGAGAGTATAATGAGCTTTTTTCTCCCTACCTACGATCCAAGACATTGGAAGGAGCACATCGCTAGAGACAGTAAATGAAGTATACATACACGTACTTTATTGTTTGTTTTGAAGAATATTTATAACAAATTTAGTGTTGATACTCTGAAATTTTCCATGCAACTATTTACAGCTCATTTTCATCTCTATGCCACCTAAACCAAGTCTAATAACTATTGTTCATTGGTACTGGTATTGACTACTTAATCGTCGACTAAACTTGCCAGCTAGGCCTGGGCCCTAAGCGAAAAACCAGGCGCTTACCATGCTTGACCCAATATTGAAAAACCTTGGACTAGACTTGATCCTATTGTGAGTTACTACATGGGTTTAGGTTGTACGTTGTTAGTCAGTCAGTCAGTCAGTCAGTCACGGAACTGTTTCATGTATGTATACATTACATAATCACATCTAGAAACATGTTTCAGTTTTGTCAACACAAGTTTAAAGTAAAAGTTTAGTATCCTGAAATGGTTTTCTTATCAAAACTACGCATTTATACGTAACTAGGGATAAGTTTTGTACTATTATATATTATGTTTGAAACACAAATTGTATTTTAAAATGGATTAGTTTCCATTTATAAAATGAGTTATGTCAACTTTTAAATCGATTAGGTTGTAGTTTGAATTAGTTTTTTGGATTAGTAAATCGAAATTAAAATTGAGATAGAAAATAGATTTTCAAAAATTAAGTTGTATAACATAATTGATTCCAATTTTTTTCATTTTTATTATTTTAGTTTGCGTTATTTTTTATGGCTTTTATTGCAATTGATTCATTCAGTAGTCACTCTGTAACAAGAACACGTGAGCAATTCCACCCTCTTGAAAAGTTAAAAATAACTTTTCATGGTTTGCGAACCGTTCGGTTGGTCTAGGTCAATGCGCACTCGTCGGTACGCGCAGCTAGGATGAGCAAACACAGATCATTGATCCTTATATTAGAGGTGGGAAAAATTGTATTTAGAGCGTTCAATGTCACAATAACAAAACTGAGCAAGTGTCTTAGTTTGTTCATCATCTGTAGAGATTAAGTAATAAATTATAAACCGTTGCAAAATTAATTATGATTCAGTTACGTTTAGAAAAATTTAGAAAAAAAAAAATTAAACCTACTAATTTTGAATGTATGCGTCACAACCCCCCCCCCCCCAGGGATTAATCGTTGAACTTGCGTATGCTCATCATCAATGCAAATATTATTAGTAAATTCATTTTTGCACACAATATATACCTACAGTCATGATTTCCACTACAAAAAAGTTATAAAAAATTGTATGTACTTTATTAGTGACTATTTTTGCACCTAAGTAGGTAAACTACTTGTCATGTAGCATGTACAGATATGCATGATAATAACTTAATTTATTTTAATTACTTAAGGTGTTGACTAACATTAGTATTTAATTGTTTGAGTCAGAAAAAAGACTACTAATAAAATGGAATTACATATAGTAGATAATGTAACACCTCTGAAGTATTGCAGTGGAATTTATTATAAACAAACAATTTTAGCGCTCGCAACGAACGAAATGATAAAATATGTAATTTGTTAAGTCAATTAGTGTCATTGTAAGATATTTCGGACAGGAGAGCAATATAAATAAAGTGTTAATCTTCCTGCTTCTATATGGAATATTGAACAGTGTATATGCTCGATTTCTTTTGGTTATACAATTAAATATGCATTGTCGCCGAAACAGTTGAATTAATTTGGGATGTTATTCACCCATTTGGAAAATACGACTGGAATTGCCAGGAAATTTAGTAATCCTTTTAAAAAGTATAGTAGTAAATTTGTACAAATATCTTCAGCCATTTTTGCATATAGGTAACTAATAAAGTAGCATAAACCACACAACAAATGTAAATGTTAGGTTTTGTTAAAAACATTTCGGTTAGTTTAGAACAATTTTCAGAAAAGCAGGTGATACTCTTAGAACCTTCCTTTGAAGCACTACAGTTGCGCGATTTTTTGAAATCCACTTTAAAATGAACGCTTTCACACGAGAGCACTTCGAAAACGTAGCGTTATAGTCGATGAACTGTAGCTGTATTCGCTTGAATCGCGCGGCTAAATTCTCGTGCTCTTGTTGCGCTTCACTAAGAAATACATTTACTTAAGTTAAAGCTTCCACACTGGGGTATTTTTATTAGTGCGACAGACCAATAATGGACAGTGTCGACGTCCAAAATTTCATAACCGAAATTGAAAACAGAAACTATATTTGGAATAGCTGCAGTGCAGACTATATAGGGAAAAGCATGTGAATAAGAAATGCCTGAAAAACTTTTTTCATTTCGACGTAAATCTTGGAATGATGTACCTACAGAAATCCCTGTACCTATCAATAATTTACTGTTGTAAGAATCAACCCAATATTTTCGATACTTTATATATTTTTATTCAATTTATCAGAAGCTATAATAAAATAAGCTTCTCTTCGTTTCTCTTCCGCGACGTTTCAATAACTGTTTCGTTAAATTGAAAATAGATAAATTTATACATCGGCCACAATACCGAAACGTTGCAAAAAATCACTCTTTAGGTATACATACGAACTAGCAAATTTCGCGTTACAAAATGTAGCTCGTGTGAAAAGGCCCTTAGATAGACGTGGCTCAGAAAATCAAATACTCAGGTCCGTAATCCCTTGCAACTGAAAAATTCAAACTTCAAAGTCAACGCAATTAAAATATACGACTGTAAGGTGCTTTTTATTGACATAGAATCATGAAATTTGACAAGAAATAATGTCTTATAACGTAAATCAAGCGAAAAATCCCAAAATCGTAAATTTGTTACATCACAAAAAAATACTTTTTTAAGTGAAATATTGTAATTATACGTTTTCGGGACATAAGACATACTCAAAAAATGCGGGAAAATTCTTCGAGACTCGATTCCCATCACGGGCGAATTATTTATATACCTACAAGCTTGTACGGAACTCCCTTTGTGCACGAGTCCAATTGGCACTTGATCTTTTTTTTTGTAATAATGCGCTGTCTTATTTTATATCCCAAACATTAATAGCAAGTTACCAAGGACCTACCCTTGTTCGCATTTGCCACAAACCCGCGCTGACTTAATCTGACACTGCATGACTGAGTATTCTATAGTATGAATTTAGCCTTTTCAGGTAAAAAGAAGAAAAGGCCGTTCAACTAATTTTTTCTGTTACTATTGGCATTAAATTGTTTGAAATCAAGGTTTCGGTACGCAGTAGCATAAACATTTGATCATCAACTGTAGCGGATTGCGACACTTTTTGTAGAGAAAAAAGTAATAAAATTATTAACGGCAATGAGACCCTTGCTGGCTTGCATAACTGGAATAACTGAAGTATAACTGCGGGGAATCGCTGTAAAGGTCAAAATGATTAGCTTTTTTTAATGGAGTCGCATGGCATTCAACATTAACGCGATTTTAAACATCAGATGTAAAGATTGTGGAATTTCTTCAGTTATCGGATTTTCAGTATTCGCTTATGAATTAAACTGTGAAAATTTTGATTTCACAGTTTAAACTTTTTGTTTAGGTGAATCATCTTGTTAAAAGTAGGTTCATTTCGTTGAATCAAAATACTTTTAACCAACATTCAAGGTCACCTCACTGTACGTCAATTGTCGATTGAAAAAGGTGTTTTCTTGCATTAAAGTAATTAGAGTTCTTTAAGAATAATCATCAGTCAAAATTTTAATGGATAAAAACGATTACAAATTTTGCGCAAATGGATAGAGGGATGAAGACTGAGCATATACCAAACACAGATCATTCCGCGTTATATTGATGTGAATAGAAACTGTCATGTTCAATTAATAGAAAAACAATTTATTGCTGTGTTTGAATTTGTAAATATTGGTATCGATCAATAGGATTTAAAAAGTGTACGGCTATGTACGTATAATACATTTAAATTATCGGCCATTCCTTTGACCTAAATACTTTCGATTTAGGGATATTAAAAATAAACATCATTCTCCAAAAAAAAAATGTAATGTTACATTTATTTTTCTATAGGGAATTCAAAAAAAGTTACGGTATACTTCCTGTTTAACCAAGCACTTAAACTCTGAGCCATCTAAAGTGACGGCTCATGCAATAAAACTGCCAACAATAGACTGCCTTTGCTTATGCCTAAGTTTAATTACAACTTTACAGCATCATTCAAACGAATTTCGTTTTAAATTCTGTGCCTCTGCTTACAAACCTCAAAATTGTATGAAAACTTTTACAAGGGTGTATTCGAACGAAAATTTCATTATTCTGTTTTATCAAAATATGAGAGACACGTTGAATTTCATCTGCAAAGATAAACTCAATAGGGGTTCTTGTTCCTTAATATTGTTCCTAGATAAAATTCAGACTGTCCTTATTTCTGCGAATGTTAGCTATTCTACAAAATAAGCTTATAAATCTTCTAGAAGTTTTATTATTTCAACCATCAGTTTAGATGGTTCAGGTTTATGTTTCATCATCATCATGTCAGTCCTAAGACTGATTAGACATGCACCTCCACTTTTTCTTATCCTGAGCTACTTCCACCTCTTTAACCATTTGTGAACAAAAATCTAATCTAGGTCTACCTCCATCCTTCTTCATTCTTGACACTTTTATTTGAAACACATTTTCTTATTTGAACTGTAAGTATATTACTTATGGAAGTTAACAAGAAATAGGCGAGATAGCTTGAGGAGTACAAGGTAGACCTAGATTAGATTATTATTCGCATATAGTTAAGAATGTGGAATGTTCCAGTCTTACGGAAATGAGAAAATTAGCGCAGGATAGGAAAAAGTGGAGGTGCGTGTCCAGTCCTAGGACTGACGACCTTATGATGATGATAATAATTTATATCGGCTTATTGCATATTAATATATTTCAATTAAATGTAGATTAATGAAGTAAAATTAAATTCGAAGATATAAAGTTGGAAGGACTACATATATCTAAATGTGTAGTCTGGATTCTTTTTTTGGTTTACACAAGTTCACTTCCTACCTTATGATCCTAAGCAATCACATATAAGCATTTTTCGGTATGGTCAGGTTCGGTTAGGTAAGTAGGTGTTTCCGTGCATTTATTTCGGTAATATCGGTGCGAACCACGAAAAAAATTGCCTTGGGTTAGGGTTGCGTTAAATCAGGGTTGGTTCTACTATTTCTGATTTTTAATTTTTCGAAGCTATTTACATCTTTGAACATCCTTAATAATAATGAAACACAAAAAAATACAACGTGTAATTATACAACACGCTACTGAAGTGAAACTTCTTCAAACACACAAACATACCGGGATTGGGATCCGTCAAATGAAAGTGCGCCACCTGGTGGTAAATCATTGTAATAACTTAAGGGAATGATACGATTACATACTACCAAGTAAGTTGAATTCATGGTTATAATTTAACTCATTTACTTTAAACTTTGATAAGTTATTTCATCGTAATTGGCAATCAATAAATATTTTTACATATTGGATGTTTATCTTTTTATAGATGAAGCAGCTAACAGAAGACGTCTTGAAACTACGTACGTCAGCTTATAATGATAGACGATCGTTACAAGATGCTGAAACAAAATTTTATTCATTTTTTAACTACTGATGCAAAACTGAGTACGTTTACTGACATTGAGTCTTTTGCAATTTTTGATACTATTGTTGAAATTGTTACAAAAAAAACTGAGATGTTTGGAGGCAATACGCTGTGAAGCTAACCTTATTTTCCCGCTCATTTTTATTGTCATTTTTCCCACATTTTATGATGTGACCAGCTTTTAAAATTCTTTCACTTCCACAAAGTTTCTTTGTTTAGGATTCGTGCCAGTCCAATTGCAAATTGCACTTATACTTATCATAAATAAATAATGTTTAAAATTATACAATTGCATATAAACTCTATCTTCTGTTTAAAACTTTCCCTTAAGTCGGCCATGTTTTTTCAGTTCCTCCCATTTGATGTATCCCAATAGGGGTTAAAGAATTGGTTTAATGGTATTTGATTATTATTATGAATTTAAATTTTACACTATACATGCCGGAGTTGTATGTAACGAACGTTGCATTGAAGCGCGCTTACGGCTTAAGCGACCCCCACTACGAACTCGACTACGTCGCCGAGTAGAGGGGGGATATGCGTTGCATGATTTCGTTACATAGCAACTCGCATGAAACGAACTTACCCTACCGTGCGTAAAAATATCTTATAAACTATCAAATTCCAATAACCCTCTGAGTAGGTATAGTAACTTATTGCAGATTAGGTCAGCTTTCTATCTACTCATAAATGATAATATGCGGTCACGATAATGATGTGGCAAACTGGACATGGTACGACGCAACGTGTGGTAGGATCTACCTATCCACATCGCGAGCAAAATTACCGCCGCAACCCGAACTCCTACACTCTCCGTATCATATTTACTGTTTTTATTCGCCGTACCTCATTCTGCTTTATTTTATTGCGGGCGGATATTGTTTTGCCGTGTAATATGGAAAACTCACGACTTGAACCAGCTCGATACCACAATACGCGTATTCATACACACACAGATAGACAAACGTGTATAAAGCGCGAGCATATAATGCACACGACAAGTTAACAGTTATTAAATGCCGCACGTCCGCCCGCTAAATAAGACGCCATAATAACTATCTTCCATCCCGTCGAATCGTGGTAGTAAATGCGGATTAAACAACGAGAATTAATATCGAGTAATTACTGCAATTTACGATAATTAAAGCAATGTGCTCGTTCCCGATACGGAAACAAATAAGAGAGAGAATGAAAATTTAATTTCATGCGCATTCTGCAGAGAAGTCACTTCTATGCTCGCGAACGGTTGATTTAGAAATTCTAAAAAGGTTATTAAAGGTGTATGTTTGGAGCTCGGCGTTGTACAGGTGCAAAACATGGACAGTGGGCGCTGCGAAAAAGAAAAGGTTAGAAGCCTTCGAAATGTGGTGTAATAGGCGAATGATGAGCATATCGTGGATAGAGAAGGTTAGAAATGAAGATGTATTAGAAAGAATAGGAGAACAGAGAACTCTATGGAAGTCAATAAAAAACAGGCGATATAGGTTGGTAGGACACCTTCTTAGGCATGAAGGTCTAGTCAGAGTCACATAAGAGGTAGAAACAGGAGTTAAGAGGAGTAGAAGTAGACCTAGATTGGATTACTGTTCGCAAACAGTTAAGGATGTCGATTGTTCTAGTTTTATGGAAAAGCGAAGTTTAGCGCAGGATAGAAAAGAGTGGAGGTACGTGTCCAACTAGTCTTAGGACTGACGATCTTATGATGATGATGATAATGCGCATTCTGCAAAACCAAGACTATAAAGCTTCTTCTGGCAAGACGAAGGCTAAAACTAAGAGCGCTAGATCAAAAACTTGAATTTTGAATACAATTTTTATTTTTAGGGTTACGTACCTAAAAAATAAAAAAGCAACCTTTAAATTAGGATTGTGTCTTTCAAAACCTTTCTTCTCAGGAATGCGTGGAGGTATCAAGTTGAAATACCGCATATTTTGACACTGGCAAATGAATCAGAACCTGTAGGGTACTTCTCATTGACCTAGAATCACGAAATATGACAAAGACAGTTGCATCTGCAGACAAGGTTATAGCTTCAGTTTATTGGGATGTGCATGGTATACTTAATTTTTATTTATTATTTTGAAAAAGGAAAACAATCAACAGCGAGTACCTATTCTGCGAACTTATTGCGGCGTTTGAGTGATGAAACTAGGGAAAAAACCGCATTTAGCGAAAAAAAAAATTTTGTTCCATTACGACAACGCGTCTGTTCAGGTATCCGTTATTGGAGTGGTCAAAATCAATGATTTAAAGTACGAATTATTTCCTTATGCACCCTATTCGTCAGATTTAGCCTCCTTGGACTACTTTCTCCTTCCAAACTTTAAGAAATAATTTGATGGTAAAGGATTTGCCAGCGATGAGGAGATTTGTCTGCAGTAGATGGATTTTGAGGATTTCGACGTTCCTTACAATAAAATCAGGCATAGTTGGGATATTCAAAATTGGCATAGTCCACAATAAAAATGTCGNTGTATGTATGTATGTATGTATGTATGTATGTATGTATGTATGTATGTATGTATATATGTATATACGTACACAACAGTTGCTTCACCGCAAAGTGGCTTCATTTAAGTGATTTTATCATTAGACTGTTAAAAGAACAAGTGTTAATCGAAATCGTGATCCGCCTCTAGCTTTCGATTGAAACAATTTTCGAAACTTAGCGTTTAAATTCCGTTTATCTTTAAAATAAACGTATTAGTGAAGCATGTTGAGGATTTAGGTATAGTATTGTGACTTTTTGTACTAAACTGCATTCAGCTGCTCACTATGATGCAAAATGTAATGAAAATGTCTTCTGCTAATCATGGCGAAACGTCAACAGTCACATAAAGGACACAACAACAATCCCCAAAAAGACAATTTCCTTTCTGCTTTTTCCATTCAAGATGTTTTTTTTTTGTGGTAATTAAATTTTCATTATGAATTGCCGGTGCCATGCCAGAAAAAGCAAATACACAACATTATTAATAAATAACGTCAGTATCATCAACTCGCCGTTAATAGGATTCAGTGGTTCAGGGGCGGTTTTTCTCTATTTCTCAGAGATGTTTCTCTTCCCGACTGGAAATTAGTTGAGAGAACCCGGATTATGATCAGATGCGGATCAGATTTTCTGTAAAACGGGCATCTGACCAATTTCTGATCAGAGTACAGTACTCCATTCCTTGATCTGGTCATCATCAGAAATTGATCAACGCACAGTACTCTATCTGTTGATCCAACCATCTGATCAGAAATTGATCATAGTAATCCCTTAATTCAGTCATCTGACCAATTTCTTATCACAATCTAATACTACAAATTCTATTACGGTATCATAATACAAAACTTTATTATTTATCTGATTTATTCTGTAAGCAATATTGTTCATCAAACAATGAACAAATTTATTGTTAATTAATAATAATAATTAACAATAAATTAATAATACATTAATAATAATTATTAGTAATGTTATGACTAATTAGCAAATAGTTTGTTCATTCAAATTATTCTTTTGATGGGAATGGATCTGTTGAATGGGTCCAGCATGGATCTTTGAAACGGTTCCGTTATGGATCTTAGAAACAGATCCGACATGGATTTTTCAAATAGATGCTATGTTGATCATATATGGTGTGACGATTTCCCATCGTACCCGGATCAGAAAGCTTGATTTATTTCTGATCAATCTTCAGGCAATTCTGATCCGCATCGGATCCAATCCACTAACTAATTTCCAGTCGGGAAGAGGACTACATATGTTGAGAAATAAAAATATTTTCTTATATAAGGAAGAATAATTATTAATTTGGAATTTCGGTTTTAGTACCTATTAACTACGTGGTTGAATAAATGTAATATTACAAAACAGGAATAGCGGAATATGGCCGGCTGCAAATCAGACATGAGGTAACGTCGTTGTTGCAGATGGACATATTGTAATTATCATTAGTATCCAGCACCGGTTTTCTCTTCCCTTGAAACCAGCTTTCGCTCGAAGGAGAGGAAATTCAATTTGACGTTGCAACTGCGTCTAGTTAAGAGTGTAATTGATTGGCTCGAGGCGAAACGTTTATTAATAGCAGCGAATTAGGACCGATCGTGGATTTCCATAACTTAGCGGATTTTGCAGCGATTGATTTTTAATCGAACGTGCCAATCATGGACTAAATTGTTGAAGGCATGCGTGACCAATTTCAAAATTATGCATTATTCTTGCTACCGACACGAATAGCACAAAATATTGTTTTTACATATTCTTAACGGGTACAAAGTGACTTTGAACGTGATATTTGGTTGAAGATATGGCAATTTACATGCGAAGAAGTGTTTTGATAACTTCGTTAATGCTTTCACCGTCACCGTCACAATGTGCTTTAGGTATATTTTAAGACACCAATAATAATAGTCGTGGCATTTTCAAAAGTTATGTTCTTTTAAAATTAGCTTCTGTATATTTTTTTGAGTCAAATCACTTTCATTTGAATATCGCCGCGATTTTTTAAATGAGTCCATTTTTTTTGACATTCTGAATAACTTTTTCCAGTTAGTTTTTTCAAGTTTTGTTTGAATTTTTTTCGATTAAACTTACAGTTTGGCCGCAGCCCGACTAGAATTTGGAGTGGAGTTCAGGTAGGGTCCCTAAGTGGGTGGCTACACTACCACTTGTAAATCTCACGAGGTTGCCCCCTAGGGCAAGGAAGGGGTATATAAATCCTTGCCGCATTTGGGCAACGTTAGGAATGCCGTATGTGCCCCGCGCAGGGAAAAATTATTGCTACCCCATTAAAAATTTCTGGGAAAATGAACTTTATCATTAATGAAAAAAACAATATAAACATACATCACTTGTTTGTTAAATTCGTTTGCTCTTAAGTACGATTATGTTATTGGGGTGTTTTGTAGTCAATAATATTTTAAATTGCAATCGTTTTACTGTTGTTAGACCTGATGCGTCTGGTTTTAGTTGCCTTATAATGACAATATCAGGAAGTGCACTTGTTGATTCGTTGCAAATGAAAAAGATTTCATTGAAACGACGACATAATTGGACAAGGGGATTATTGTTATAAGTTTTTTCATTTTACCAAGGGTATTTTCAAACGGATTTGCCAATAGAGGTAGATTTAATTGTAACTTTATACCTGTGATAGTTTTGTCCCTTAAGACCTTATGAAAAACCGATACGACAACCCTTATTTTAGTATAACCACTTTTTTGATGGAATTTTCATGAGAAATTTATGGGGAAATCCCAATATCGGTATGTCACTTATTAGCTACATGAGGCGCGCACACTACATGGTGCATGCCCCCTAGTCGGGAGTGAGCTTATTGCGTATACTTTTTGGGTCACGCTGTATGTAATAAAATAATTTAACCCCAATAAATGCAATTTGCAGCTATTAAGGGGTATTACTCGTTATTAAAAATATTTTGAGAGTTCGGTTAGTTTAGGTAAATTTTTAGAGAAGCAGGTGGTATTTTCAGATAGCCGCGTGGTAGAAATATATTCCACATGATAGCTCGTGCGATGGTATAAGAAGAAAAATGTGGTAAAACAAATATGTAACTTTTATGTTCCGTAATCACATTGTCTATCTGTATAAGAATAGTTACAAATAAAAATAAGTAAAAAAGTTACCTTTCCTTAGTACGAAACCTTCGGTCGATACGTGTGTGCGATTCACATTTACATCTTTAAACAATTGCGCGACATTAAAAACAGGGTTGTGCTTTTCACACGTACGTACCTATTTGGGTATTATGTGTATGCACGTGGGATTCCTTATTCCATTGAAACATCCAATTAGCTGGATCATTGCTAATCAGGGATTTATTTAAACCGTCCGAGGGTATACGCTATAGGTTCTGTTTCCAAAAAACCAATAAAAAAAATTAAAACGGAATTGAAGAGCTCAATCTGGATATAAAAGCATAAAGTATTGGTAAATTAACAATCTGTAACAACTCATGATAATTACAATCAAAGGTATACCTAGATACGAACGTTCACTTTTTCTTGTCTTAAACCAATTTTTGCATTTCTTAAAAACTCCAGCAACCTAATACATCCTTAACGATTTGCGAACAATAATTAAGTCTAGGGTTTCCTAGGTTTATATTTCTTTTAACCCCCAATACGGACTTTTTTTCGTCATTATAAGGTCGTCAGTCCTAAGACTGGTTGGACACGCACCTCCACTCCTTCCTATCCTGAACTAAACTTCGCATTTCCGTAAAATAGAACAACCCACATCCTTAACTATTTATGAACAGCAATTTAATCTAAGTCTACCTCTACTCCTGTTGGTAGCTCACCTTCTCATGCATCAAGCTCTAGTTAAAGGCATATTAGGGGCAGAAACAGAAGTTAAGAGGAGTAGAGGTAGACTTCAATTAGATTACTGTTCGCAAATAGTTAAGGACGTGGGATGTTCCAGTTTTAGAGAAATGCGAAGATTAATTCAGGATAGGAAGGAGCGGAGGTGCGTGTCCAACCAGTCTTACGACTTACAACCTAATGATGACGATTACGCCATATCTTAAAAGCTTCTCGCGGTTTCTTTTCCACAGCACCCACCTTTCACACTTCACACCCATACAGAGCCGTGCTCCAAACACACCTGCAATAATCATTTTCGAACTTTCAGATTAACCGATCTCCACAAATGTGGTTTCGTTTTCTTAAAAGCGACCCAACTCGGAGCTATTGTTTGTTTCTTTTTTAGCGTTTCTTTTTTGATGAATAAGTTTGAATACACGATTAGTGCGATATATTTTAAATACGGTTAGGTCAAGCTACGTAGGATTCAATTAGGTTAGGGGTCGTTTGTAAATGACCTTTCCTGTTAGTCATTGGTTATATTACGGGGCGCAGTCATGCCATGTTATTAATGAACCGAGTGTCCTTGATGTTTCTAATGTGTCTTTAGAGATGCTTTCATGGTCTGCTTCTAAACTCTAATAACAACTGTAGTAGAACGGTTATCATTTTATAGCTACTAGAAGCATCTTTTTTTTGATACTCTGTCATTTTTCAAATTGAAACGATTTAATGTAGATATTAAATGGTAATGATATCATCCGGAGGCTTAAGATAACATAAAAGCAGTTCTACTTAGAAATACCTAAGTGAAGACATTAAGACGTTCTATAAAGTTTATAAAATAAATTGACGAGAAGCAGTTTTAAGCTAAAATTATATGTCCACGTCGTAAATAAGGAAATCGTAAAATGGTTTACAAGCAAGCGTATAAGATATCTCGAATTTGCAATCACGCGCAGTTACATTTAATAGAATCTCTTCGATATGGAAGCATCAGAAAAAAATATCAAATTTATCGTTCGTGATAAATTTTGTTGCGTGTTATAAAGTAATAGATGCCATTAAATGAATGCGTCCGTAATGTGCTTGCCAATTCACTTTATCTTAATTGAACAGGAAAATCTACGTGTTAATTAGGTTTGAAGTGATGCTTCAAGTTGAAAACTGTTGAGTCTACTGTTGATCACCACTTGTTCGAATAAAAATTTTGAGAAGTAGCAATTATCAAGTCATCAAAGCGATAAATTGTACAGTGCCTACTGGCGTACGCTGCCCATTTTTATCATTAATTATTCTTAGAATTTGAATGCTGTAGTGGAAGAAGTTTGCATTAAGTATACATCATCGAAATAAGCACATACCAAAAATAGTACGATGAGTAAGTGGGGAGATTTATAATTGAAAATAACAGTATTTAAATACAAAATGCAAATACTTTCTTGATTTGTTATTTCAAATGTACGAGAGCGGTTCAATAAGTACCCGTGTTAGACATGAAGACATATTTTTTTTAAAATTTGTTTTTTTATTTTTCAACATAGTCCCCTTTTAGAAAGATACACTTCTCCAAACGACCCTGCCATTTTTTTTACCCCTCCAAAAAATAAGTTTTGTCGAACTCTCCAAAATCCCCCACTGTGTCTGCGATGACATCCTCGTTTGAGCTACATTTCTTTCTCGCTAGTCATTTCTTCATGGTAGGGAACAAGATGAAGTCGCAGGGAATCAAATCGAGTGGGTACGGGGTGTGCGGCAGCAAATTCATAACGTAATTCATGCATTTTGGCGGCAACAACTCCTGATGAATGTGCCGGTACGTTATCGTGTTAAAAACGCACCCTTTTTTTCGTCAAATGCGTCCGTGTCTCCTTCAATTTTTTGTCGAAGGGGTCCAATAACTCACTGTGGTATTGTCCAGTGATAGTTCTTCATTTTCCTAAAAAATCCGTAAAATGATTTCCTCGGCAACAACGTTTGCCAGGCTTCCTGGTCGCTCCTATCAAAAACGGATCTTTGCCCACGTTTAAATTCGTTGAAGCAATATCTAACTGTGGTCGTAGATGGCGAAATGTCTCCATAAACAGTATCCAACTTTGTTTTCATCTCCTCGCATTTTTTCCCATCCAAAAACAAAAAGCGAGTTACCGAACGATACNACATCCCACATCCTTAAGTATTTGCGAACAGTAATCTAATCTTGATCTACCTCTACTCCTGTTAACTCCTGTTTCTGCCTCTAACATGTCTCTGGTAAGCCCTCTATGAGAGGATGTCCTACCTACCTATCTTATCTATTTCTTATCGACTTCCATAGAGGCACTATTAGTAGTACCAAGTTTAATGACACCGATATTTGGCGAAACAATTGTTAATTTTTAAAAATTTGTAAAAATCTTAGAAGTATTGTTTTTATGGTAACAATAGATTTTCATCAAGCGATGTCGATTCTATTTTTTTTTGTTTTAATCTTCATCGTAACACAGATAAATTTTCTGTTTACTAAGCCACCCTTCAGAAAGTCATGCTGTATTTCCGTTATCACGTCTGTACACCTGTTGATATTCTCATCGTCATGTAGCAGACTGAACACATGCATGTATGCACCTTACATTTACGTATTACAAAACAAGAAAAGTGCTTCCATTGAATTATAATTCCATAAATGCATTACATACCACACGTATATTACGCCATACGTACCTGTGCAAATATCTATACACATACCGTACTATCTCACATACGTATGTCATACATCTGCATCTGCATCTGTAATCTGTATAGTGTCTACATACATGCCTGAGTACATGTCAGGAATTCACTTGTGTAGTCACTTGAGAAATCTCCCTGGTGGTGTTACATTCTGAAACTATAAGGGAGTATTGCCATCCACCTAATAGTTGATGCAAATAACTGAAATTGAAGCTACTAGACAATATTGCACCACGGATTTAAATTACGACCTGTAAATTTGGAACACAATTAACGATAGGCTTTCTTTATTCTAGAATACAAGACCAAAAAGTCATTAACGTATTATCAATAAGAGCTTGACTCTACCGATCAAAACCCATTTCCAAGGAGTTTAGAATTTTCTGGGATCTCCTCAGTTAAATTTTTAAGCTTGTAATACCTTCAATGGCCAGTATGAACAACTTTTATTCATCATTTTATATAATGTTTGATCTGTGATACTAGTAAAACTTTTAACGGCAAAAAGGTATTTTGCATTTTACAAATAGAAAATACGTATTTCAAATAAAATAAAAAATACTTTTCTGGAAAAAGTATTTAAATGTAAGATAAAAATAGGTATTTTTTATTTTGTATTTGCATTTGAAATGTAAGTATTTCAAATAAATAACATCTCTACTCTCTATATACTCCTCCCAACTCTCAGCATCCTCTTTTCTTCTACTCTTTCTAATAACTCTTCATTTCTACCCTTCTCTATCCACGCTATACGATATACCAACATTTCGAACGTTTTTAACAACAATCGTAACAATCTTTTTCGAATTTCTAAATTAACCATTCGCAAGCATACAAAAACATGACTTTTCCACGAAGCAATTGGTAATTTCGGTACAGATACATGAACTTATTCCGAGTAGCCCAATTGCTGACGCGTACTTACAGTTAGATTTACCAATCTACTATACTGGAGTGTACCGGTTCGAATTTTACAATGTGATCAAATTTTTTGGTTTTCTTTTTATATGGCACATAGAAAACAAATTTTAGTTACAAAGTACGAATAATAACTTATAGAAAATAGATCAATTATAACTAGACGTTTTACATTTGTTGCGAACGGAGCACTAAACAATAAAGATATCTTACCTGAATCCGAGCTTCTGTAAGTCCAACTTTCATGGCCAACTCTTCCCTGAAACAAAAATACATGTAATTTTATAGCAATATATAAGGTGTGAATCTTTACAATTAACAAATACAGTTTAGAACATTTAAACAGCGTTTTGAATTGCAGGGTGTGGAAAAAGTCCTGCACTAAGAAAACTTTCAAACTTTCTTAGATGCATATGACACAATTCTAAAAATAATATATATATAAATCAGTAATTAGTGAAAAAATAAATGTATAAAAATTGCAATAATGGTTCCCAAATTTACACCGTGACAACTATCATTGAATGTCTCTAAAATTAATTATGATTATTTTGAATTTGGCGCTATCTATCAATTGAAAAATAACTGCAATGAATTCCAATGTTTAACTTAACCCCCTGCGACTCCATCTCCTGACCCCTCTAAAAACACTTTCATATAGCTCCAACGGCTGCTTTATATTATAACATGAGGATATTTCACATAGTAGACAAAATATCTTCACCAACATCATCATCATAAGGTCGTCAGTCCTAAGTCTGATGGTTGGACACGCACTTCCACTCTTTCCTATCCTGAGCTAATTTTCGCATTTCCCTAAAACTAGAACAACCCACATCCTTAACTATTTGCAAACAGTAATATAATCTAGATCTACCTCTATATCTTCACCAATAATAAAAATAAATTTGGCTGCTGGAATGAAAGTGTTGAATGAAAGTTACGAATATTTTCTTCTTCTAAGTAGATTTCTCGAAGAAAATGAATTACAAGTAATATCAGATGTGCATGGGTAAAACTAGAGTCGATAAAACCATAAATGAATATTTATTGAAAATCCTTCAAAGAATATTTTTCAGGGGATTACAGGACATTCACTGAGTACAGAATCCATTCGTAAATCAGGTAAAACCATCAATATTACTATGTCAGGGTGTTTTGGGTACTAAAAGAAGACTGAAGACGTTGTATTTAATGACTTGAAGGACCATTGCAAGGAATTATGAATGCATAAACTTAATTTAACTTGTTGTGTCCCGCGACTATGTCGCGTTCTTAAATTGGGCTGTACACGCTCACTTCCAAGCAAGTAACCAGTACACACTTTTTGAGAACAACTTTATTTCTTACTATTTACACTTAACTTAATTTATACTTAACACTTAACAAAAAATAGAAAAGACGTAGAAAAGTTGGGTATGTTATAAGAACAGAATTAGAATTGGAACTCCTCGAAATTTGGTACCTGCTCCCTTTTATAGGGACGCTAGAGAAAGCGCCATTTAGGACACTTCTCAGAAAAGTTTCAAGTACGATGCTAGTTTTATAGCACCAAGTGCACAAAGTTTGGCTTCGTTTTACAACGGCAAAAAAATACAAGAAGTAAATATTACATTTTCTAGTTAAGTTTAAATCTTGATATTTCTTGTTAATAATGATATATGATATAATAATGATATGGGATATTTGATGATTACCTAAAGAGATATGAAACGCTTATTAAACTAATAATTAATATGTGGAATATAACAAACTTTATTCAATAATGTAACGAAATAAGTATATGTGCTCTGGTCAAGCGTTAACACCCAACTTTCTCACCACTCGCGCAATTATTCGATACCTGTTTAATAAGGGGGTGCCGCATGCCTATAAAATAAAACATGTGATAAACCAAAAATAAATGAAATTGTACACACAGTATGAGAATTTGATCGATATATGTTAAGAATCTATCCTCTCTAAAACTGATTTAAATTTCAAATTTGAATGACTTTATAGATTGCAGTCGTTGAGAAGCCTATCATGGTTGCATCCGCTTATATTGACAACCTTCAGATGTGAGACGAGCTTTTCAGGCATAAAACTATTATCAATTTATTGTTTTTTGTCAAGATGAGGTTATGCAAAAAAGGGTGAGTCAATAAGGTCAAAAAATGAGAATAGTGTGGCGAAATAACTCTTTTTGTTTTTTCTGTGTGTAAATATTTTTTCTAATTTTATTTTACTTCATTTCAATTAATATTTCATTTCAAGTAATATTTCCTTCCAATCTAAACTCTACTGTTCTTTCAATCACTTTTACCTGGAAATCCAACTTTAATATCTGGTTTTACCCTTAATTGCTTTCTCTTGAATTCTGTACTATCTAATTCTGTGTATTCCTAGAAACTAGTGTCTTCACCCTCTCTCTCACTACTTTTCCTTCTAGAACATTCTATCAAAATTACTAACAACCCTATCCTATAAATACTCGAAAATTTCTTATCTCAAGACAGTCTCTCGCCTACCGCTACCACCATTCGTAAGTGCTTCGATTATTCTATTATTATTTTCTACATTGTTTTCATTTTTGTTGTTATCTTTGTTATTGTTACTGTTCTGTTACCTTGTTCTCGTTTGTTTGTTTCACTCTTTGTGTCTTTTGTTACTTGTGTTTCGTTGTTATTGTTATAAACTGTTATCTGTTATTATTAGTGTTTTTTTGGTATTTAAGTAATACCCATCAAAAGACACTAAAATAGAAATACAGTATTTTAAAACTGATAAAAAATGTAGCAGCTTTTGGTTGGTGACGAAAGAAAAAAAAAATAACACCTGCATTTTGGACAAATTTAAAGAATTGTTTCTTGGTTAAATTAATGTACCTACACAAGTATTGTATAATAATGTAAGTGAATAATAGCATCAGTCGCTTAAGCCATGTAGGTAAAATATATTTAATAACAGAATGAAAAGAGCGAAGCAATCAGCGCCTTCTTGATGGTCGTCATCTGTCGGATGTACGTAATAGATCAGTTGGCCAACAACAGACAGAGGCTTTTGCTTTCTGACCGCCAGCCAGTGCAACAGCAACAGCTCGTCGTTGCGCCGACGATGCGGCAGATATAACGGCCACTAATTGGAGTCCTTTACAATGTCAATGCGCGCCAGACCGACAAATTACAGACAATGCGGAATCCACCGACCACCGGCCGCCTGGTAAAAACGACCCTAACTACCACTCCGATATATCTATAATACACACATCAGATACAACGACAATATGATGAGCGGATTATTATCCGATAATAGGGAAGCTAAACAATTGTCTAGGGACAGAAGAACTCCAAGGGACACCAATAATGGTTTAAAAACATATATCTATCAAAATTAACTGAGATGTTGCATTTAAAAAGTTTAAATGTAGAATTTATTTCCACGTATATAAAGGATAAACTAACCAGCTCATTCCAGAAAAAGCACATAAAGTAGATTTCGGGTGTAACGACGACGAAGGGACCACTGTATTTTCGTCGCTATATCCGGAAGTCCTTATAGGTAAAAGTAAAAAGATACAGACACGTATAAATCTGCATCTAGGGGTCATACTTATTCAAAAGTTTACTGAACGCAGTTGCTACTCACAATATCACTTTGTAACTGAACCATTTTAACGTACACGCTTACCTACCTACCTGGCTAACATCTATGAACAAACGGTAAACGTCACCACACTTGCTGACCAAGTGTGTGGATATAAACAAATGATAAGAAAGGTTTTTGTGTCTTTAGAAGCCGATCCCGGTCGCTATATCTGCATGGGATTATTAGGGATTTGTTACAAATGATTTATTAAAAACAGTCGCTACACCCGAACTCGGCGTTACATCCGAAGTCACTATAGCCACATTAATTTGTACTAAAATATGCTTTAAATTCAAGGGACTTTGGTTTGATGTTGTTGTAGCAAAATTATCGCTATAACCAAGGTCGTAATAAATGAAATCCACTGTATATCACTCCATTCTTTGCAAAAACCTTGTTATGCTTCTTTAATATTTTGATCTGATGTTCGAATAATTTAGAGATATAAAACAGAAGTTAGCGAAAGGTCGGACGCCTTTAATAAAAAAAAGTCAATTCTATGTTCGCAAACGGTTAATTTAGAAATTCGAAAAAGATTGTTAAAGGTATATATCTGGAGGACGGCCATGTATGGGGTGCAAAACGTAGACGGTGAGCGCGGTGGAAAAGAAAAGGTTAGAAGCGTTCGAAATGTGGTGTTACAAGTGAATGATGACATGATGAGGATCCCAGGGATAGAGAAAGTTAGAAATGAAGAGGTATAAGAAAGAACAGTTGAACAGGGGGCGCTAAAAATGTCAATAACAGATAGGCAAGATAGGTTAGTAAAATAGTTTCTTAGTCATGAGAGGCTAGTTAGAGACATATCGGAAACAAAAATAGCAGTTAAGAGGGGTAGAAGTTGACCCAGATGAGATTACAGTTCACAAATAGTTAAAGTTGTGGGATGTTCTAGTTTTAGGGAAGCTTAGCTTAGGATAAGAAAAAGTGGAGGGTAGCTTCAGAAGTTTAATGGTGGAGAGAATGTTCTGATTATTTTAATATTTTAATTCGTAATAGCTGACAAAAAATAATGACAAAATGAACAAAAAGACGTTCAAAACGATATTAGAAGTCAAAAAACTTAAGACATTGATAACAACTTCAAACCTAATACTTTTAGGTTATTTATAAGTTAGATATACTTCTTCAGGTGTGTTAGGACGTTGTGTAAAATTTTAAACCAGAAGGAAAGTTGCGATAATGGTAACAGGAAAATATGTTCTAAACTGTCAACATCAACTCTGAAATATATTAAAAAATCAAGAAGCTTACATCGTATTTGATAAAACACTACTTTTATAAGTGTCGTTTAATAACATTTACATTTAAAATTCATTGAATTATTGTATTAGGCAACCATATTTTTCTATTAATTATTTTAAAATATGAGTATCAGAAATGAAGAGGTATTTAAAAGAATAGGAGAACGGAGGACTCTATGGAAGTCAATAAAAAATAGGCGAGATAGGTCGGTAGGATACCGTCTCAGGCATGAAGGGCTGGTCAGAGACATATTAGAGGCAGAAACGGGAGTTAGAAGGGGTACAGCTAGACCTAGATTAGATTACTGGTGACAAATAGTTAAGGATGTGGGTTGTTCTAGTTTTAGGGAAAAGCAAAGTTTAGCTCAGAATAGGAAAGAGTGGAGGTACGTGTCCAACCAGTCTTAGGACTGACGACCTTATGATGATGATGATGATGATGATGATGATGAGTATCACAAGTATCATTTACATTTCTAGTTCTATGGCTAAATAGCCATTTTTCTATATGTCAATTGACGAATTCAAAATATTATCTACTATTGCTAATTTCAGTCAGTATTGATAAAAGTAATTCGTACAAACCAAGAAGACTAAATATAGAAGCAATAGTTTAACTCGAGGCGAATACATTTAAAAAACGTCATCACTAATAAAGGACAGTAAACTGCCAGAATGTAACACTTATTTTAAATTTCGTGCCAAAAAGCGTCTGCAAGGAAAAGGCAGTTCTAGTGCTTACGTGAGCAGTTCCGCAAATGAAGCATGAAATACGCATATTTACGACAGATGCGATAACCTATTAATTAATAGAATCCGTGACAATGATCCACGTCATCCTTAAATGATCCGATCTCATCTCGGACGTAAAACAGGACAATTTAAGTATAACGAGCGTAGGTAACCGTGACAACCTGCAGTCTAGTATATGTAAATGGTACATGCAATCTAGAAGAAAGTCGTTTTAGTTACAGTATTTATAACTCAAGAACGGCTGAACCGATTTGGCTGAAAATTGGTGGGGAGGTACCTTAGAACTAGGAAACGGGCATAGGATACTTTTTATCCCGTTCCTGTGGAAAAAAAGTGGTATACCAAAACGCAACTGACAACTAAACGTAATGTTGTCTGTTAAGTACCTATGGTGTTTTATTTATAGTCAGATTTACCTGAAACTTGGCTTTAGTGCTTTTTCATATAAAATTAGTGACATAGATACCTATTTTAACATTTTACAAAATTCTACCTCTTTAGGAAGCTGAAAGGGGTTTGCAAAGATTTGTTTTTGGTCCGATTTACTTGAAACTGGTTAAAAAATTCAATCCCTGTTGTGGGGGAGGAGTGGTGAAGAGGAGTTGCAATGTTTAAATGGAACATATATTATTTGTGGTCAGATTTACTTGAAATTTGGTCTTAATGGTCTCTCATTTAATTTCTGAAAGACCTATCTCGACATTTTAAAAAGTTCAACCTCCAAAAGGGGGTGGGGGGTAAAAAGGTGTGCAATTTTTGTTTGTGACATACTTTATTTGTGGTTGAATTTTCTTGAAAGTTGGTATATATGTTGTTTGATATAATTAATCAAATGAAAAGAGGTTGCAACGTTTCCATAGGGTACATTTTATTTGTAGTCGGTTTTACTCGTTTTTTTTACGTGTTTTGGCAAGTTTTAAAAAATCAACCCTTAAGGATGAAATGTTGTTGCTACGTTTGTATTTGAAATCTAAGATGGCGACATTACATAAAATTAAAACGTTGTAAGGGTGAATTGGGAGTTAAAAGGTTTTATGGAGAAACAATATTAATTTCTGCGAGCGAAGCCGCGGGGAAAAGCTAGTCTAAAAATAATAATACAATTTTATCATGTGTATATACCTGTAAAAGACGAAAACCGAACATGGAAATTATACATTTCGTTGTCAACATTTACGATGCGTAATTTAGTGAACGTCTAGAATATGGTTTTGAATCACTTCTATCTGAAAATACGTCCTGCTTCTTTATCCTTAACTAACCAAAGTTGCAAATTTTCTTTAGCAAAGCTTTAATTTACATTTATTGAACTTTATTAATTTATTATTTGTGTACAAAGGTTTTGCTGATGGTTTTTGTACCAATTTTTCATGTTTTCTTTTTCAATTGATGATGCCACCCTTTCATCATGATTATGCATGTAATAGAATATCCATAGGTTCGATTCTTTAGCCGCCATGTCAGTATAAACTACACACACCTACTCTTTCTTCTTTTTTTACATTCGATTTTGAATAAGGTACCTAATTATAGTATATTGGTGCTAATGAGATACATTAATCCTGCAAATTTTTATTTTTATTATTTAATATAGGTACTGAACACTAT
>NW_020442454.1:743530-770322 GCF_000699045.2 Agrilus planipennis | reverse complement strand
TTATCATTAAAAAAAATTACATTATTGGTTTCAAAATCAATCAAATAACCTGTTTTTTTTGTTTTTTAAAAGGTATAAATATTGAAATAAATTGATTTACGACGTACCTTTTTGGTCGATTTAAGGATTTGAAAACATTGGAAGACATAAAAAAAATAATTTCAAAAATGTTATAAAGAAAAAAAATTATTTCGAAACAAATCGTCTGTTTTTGATGATTATTATAAAGATTATGAGCTGTTATTTTTTCCGAGTATAGCCCTTATTTACCTTTATAACGTCTGTAAATTTCATTCAAATTGGTTCAGCCGTTTTTGAGAAAAAAAAATATTTTTTGACTTTTTCTTTTTTTGGATTTATTCAAAAACCAAAATAGATAGAGATAGAGATCTAAAATTTTCAGAATTAACGTATTTCATTAGTACCAATTTACCCTCAAAAAATAATCCAGATATACCTTTGGGGACGATTCACTCTATGTTTATCGTCCTATGGCTTCTAATGAAATTGTGGATGTTGGATTGTATTTAGAAAAGTTTATCTGAATTATTGATATTAGATCAAATTTGCTAATTAAGTTTACGTAATAATAAAGTAAAAGAGAAACAAATTATAAAGGGAGTTTATTATGAACCAAATATTTAACTTTTATTAGTAAGTTTGACAATAAACTATTTTTTAGGGAGTAATTCAAAAAACAGATATCATTTATGCAGCTAATTCAATATAGAGTAAATTCTATATGAAACACTTTGATAAATTCACTAGATTTTGTTTTCTCCATTATCCCATCAAGGTAATAAGGAAAGACAATTGTTGCTGCTATTTTCCTCATTAAATTGAGGTAATTTATAGTGATAAAAATAAAAATGAATTTTAACGTTAATATAGAGTAAATTCTGTACTGGAAATTTATTGTTCTCTTATTTTAATAATTTGTGCTGACCACCTTGTAAGTACCTACATATGTATGTACATAAGTCAGAGCAATAATTAAACTGTGACCAGCATAATTTTTTGTAGTATCGCCTTTTCTCTGAAATTTAAATTCCGCATTACAGGATGATGAATGAAGTAATGAATTTATTAATTAAATTTATGGTAATGAGAAAAGTCATTGATGTTATATATGTAGATATTAAAACATTTCCTTTCCTTTAAAGTTCTATATGCGTATACATGAAACACATAGGTATACGATATTTGTATGCAAAAAAATGTTTTAATGAAGTTAATTGGGAAAGCAAGCGTAAATTGCAAGCGGTAGTGGTATAATGCAATTTATTTACGATTATCGTAATTTAGTTAAGGCGATGACATGTGATTGATGTATTATACTCGTAAACATTTCCTGATAATTGGTTGCATCGATAAATTTTATTTTTAATTACAAACTAATTATTCATCATCACGATAGGTGATTTTTTTATTTATTTTAATGTTTCGTACGTCGTTCGGTTATTTATTTACATACGCATTTGTATACATTGTCACAATGTTTTCACTTATTGAAGTTATTAAAATTTGCTAGTGACTTTTGTAATATTTAAAAGAAATAGATTCTCCTGTTCTCGGTGTCCATTTTTGTTCTAGTAAAATTGGTGATCCCAACTACATGTCGCAAAACATCCCTCTAGATCCTTACAGATAATGGTCCTTTGCCAAACTAGGATCAATCAAGGATACGTCAATTTTTTAATCAGAAATCTAGAGAACCCTACTTATTTTTAAAAAGTTCCCTCTCCTCCCTTTACTTTTTGAGTAACGAGAGCATTACAAACCGTTAACTTTACTTTTTTTACGGAAACTGTGCTCCCTACATATAATTTGATTAGATTTTAATGTTCCGCTTTTGATAAAATTATATAAATTTTTTTTAATAAATCTTTGAATAGTATAAGTTTACGTTGCTGAACAAGAAACCATTTTTTGGCATAGTTTTACAAGCTTCCAAAAATTGAAAATCAGAATTAGTTGAATTGTACCTAAGTTAACCCAATTCCAACCTTCCAAAATTGGGCATTTTTTTACAGAACATTGCTGTCATGAGCGTAGATAGGTAGGGGCAAGGAGGGGCACTGCTCTCTATGGAAAACTTATTGCCCCCCCCCCGGAAAAGTCACCATATTGGCATAATGTTTAAATATATAGAAATAACCAAACACATTAAATCTGTATAAACTTACAGCTATTGAAAATCTGCCCCGCCCTAGTAAAAATCTCTCACAACGCCCATGATTTCTGTAAACAAAAGAAAATACCTACCGAGCTATAGTCCGTTCACTTAAAGAAAAGTACACGATGTCATATCGACATATAACATATAACAAAATAAGAGGATAACAGTCGGTACATAAAAGTACAAGTCAGCGCTTTTAGTAACAACAAAAACAAATAAATAAATAATATTGAAATTGCAGAAAATTGAAATTTTTGTTTAAATATCACAATATACGATGATATGTCTAATTATATTATAAAATACATATTTGTATGGGAAATATACTATATCTAAAGATAAATTGATATTGAAATAAATAAATAAAACAAATAGATAAAAAAGTACTGATTTTTCACTATTTCGCACAGTAAAAAGATTTCACAATGTTAAGCAGGAACAAAACAAATGACAGAATGATAGCCAACAGACAAGTGCGCTACTTGATTAATATCTAACAGTAAACAACCGATCATATTCCTACTCTCTTTTGCATATGCCAGATATTCATTTGTCCGCATCGTTTATGGTGCATCTTTTTCTAAATGAACGAACAATACCGTAATAGATTTATAGGTTAGGTTAGGCTTGGTTCAACTAGTTCTAGCTCTGATTTTCAATTTTTCAAAACCCGAAGAAAATGTTTTTGCGCCCATCATTATTATTATTATTTTTTAAATAATATTAACATACTTTTGTCAAACAAAAACGCATTTATTAAAACTAATATCGAAAACCGTACAATATTTTATTTTCAGTGTATATATAATATTTTCAACACTTCGGTCACTTCTTTAAGAAAGGGCAAACGAAGTAAATAAACGGAGCGTAATCGGTTTTCAACTTGTAGATTTTGACATAATTGTCCAAAAAAGTGACGATGCTTGTCGGTGTCAGCCAGTGCCCGCACACAAAAAATAATTGCAGTGCAGAAGGAAAAAAAAAACACAGCAGCCCCTAGATAATGGGTAAGTGAGTGTTCATTACCGGTTGGTCGTGTAATGGCCGGAAATCACCGGTTACCGTCGTCTAATTGCACAAGTAGAAGGTTGTGTTATTATTATAAACCGAAAGCAAGCGAACGAACGAATGAACGAACTTTCATCGCGTCGTATCGGATCACATCGCATCAGTGTTGCCATATTTTGTGTCGCTTTGGGTCGTCGCGCCGCCGTTGTCATGTTATAAAAGCTCGACAGCCATTACCATTACGATAGACGCAGGTGCACGATGGACATGGGCTGTTACCTCTCAATTTTCTTTTCTCAAAAGTGCATACCATTTTACATTAATTGCCCATGTTATTAGTTTTCATTATGATTAGGTATCACGCGGTTAAGTATCCACATTTTGACAGGCCCGGCCTCGTTTATACGGTTTAATGGAAAACTCTGTCAGACGTTATTGAAAGATTGTTTTGTTTCTTTTTTTAATAACATTGAAAATTGAAATTCGTTTTTACGTGGTACTGCCTCGTCTTACACCATACAGGTGAAGATCAACTACAACCAAATACAAATTAATGATATATTTTCGTCTTAATCATGCTTAAAATGCTATGACATTTCTAAATGTAAATTGTCTTTAAAATTATTTATCAGTCTTAATGGTCTTTAACTTAAAACTCTTCAACACTAGTGCACTGAATAATAATAAATATCCGTAATTATGCAACAACAAAAATAAAAATTAATACATTGATGCATGAACGCATAACACCTTGAAAACTATTTGGATTAAGTTATGTTTGAATGAAATATCAAATATAACGGTCAACGTTAGGAGGGGGGAAAGCAAGGTAAAAATATCCCGGGTTCAGGCATAACTCAAAAACAAGATTTAAAATCTGCACCTATGATAAGGTCCTCACTGAACTAGCGGACTCGTTTATAAAATACATGGAAGTTTTGAAGATGATAACCTGACATATTGCCACGCATACTCGGTCATTTCAATCAGATACGGTCGGTACCAAAAGCGGTCAAAAATTTTAGGTTCATTAAAAATTAAATAATAACTCTACACTTAATAATAAAAATCATACACTCAGACTGATACTTAGTTTACATGAAGAGCAACAGGCAGTTTGTTGCATCTTTACAATACTATAGGTTTATTTTATTTTGCATACTAATTTTATTATTGTCGGAAATTTTAAGTATTATTTTCTATTTGTATACAAATTCAATTCTATTATTCATTTTATTATTTAGCTACAATTTTCAGGTATATATTATTTATCAAATGCAAACAGTAATCTCAGTATTTTTGAACCATAAATTTTATAATGTATTCTACTATCTTATTGTAACATTTCTTCCTTTGAAAAGTCACGTTCGCTATATTACTGTAATTTCCAAATTTAAATTCATGTATTTTGTCTGTACCTGAAATGTGGTATTGACCTGACTGACAGGTCGCCCTGCACCCTCAGTGCTATTGTTAACGCCCACTGGCGAAACTATTTAAGTATCAAAACAGTATCGAATCAGTATCAAAACAGTATCGATAACAGTATCAACAAAGCAACAAACAAGACAAAATAATTCACTTTCAATCATAGAGCCTACTTTATACTTTTACATTTATTTTTATTCATTTAGTTTATTTTAATTCTACGTGTAAGTTAAGTGTTGACTATTAAATATTTAAAACAACAATCGTTATCATTTACATAAAATAGTTTGCTCGCAATTAATTTGGCGTGTAAAGTGAGAATACCAGAAAGAACTCTTTCAATTAAAATATATTTTCTCACAACAAACAATAAAGCTGGAGCTGCAATGTAGAGAAGTAAACATTAACAAGGATGCCCACTGCCATCGCTACTTTTTAATCTATACATCGAAGGCGCGATCAACATCGTTGAAGACAGTACAACTGTAGAGATAAATATAGAGGGGCAAAGTGTTAGTATATTTAGATTTAGCAAGGAGAAGTTAGAAATAGCTTTGAATAAAATTGAAGCGGTATTGATAAAACAGTATTGTATGAAAATAAACAAAAGTAAAACAAAAATACTGGTATGCAAAGGAAGAAAAAGTAAAAAGATAGGAGACGAAAAAGCGGCTGATTTTAGGTACCTAGGAAGTCAAATAAGTCAGGACGGAAGGAGCAGTAAGGAAATCAAGCAGAGGATAACGCAGGGTCGAGTCGCCTTCAACAAAAAGAAGTAACTTCTATGCTCCCGAACGGTTAATTTAGAAATTCGAAACAGATTGTTAAAAGTATATGTTTGAAGCGCGACAGTTAAGGATGTCGAATGTTTTAATTTTAGGGAAAAGCAAAGTTTAGCTCAGAATAGGAAAGAGTGGAGGTGCGTATCCAATCAGTCTTAGGACTGACGACCATATGATGATGATGATGATGATGACTAAGATATCATCAACAATGCATTTTAGGAATTTCTCACAGCCAATCCTTCATTGTGTAAATAATAATCGCCATTGAAAAGTAAATAATTTTGAGAAATACAATTCTAATGTTTCTGAAGGATAAAAGATGGTACGTTTAGGAGTTGGTCAAAACAATTTGCATAAGCACAACTCTATTCTATTCATCATACAGAGAGACCGCGAAAAAAAGACCATCGTACCATTACTGCCAAACAAAACAAAGGAAAGTTATTCAAGGATATTGCGCCTCCTACTTAAAATTATCCCTGACTGAAAAATAGCAACAATTACATTGGATTTCGAAGATGCCATGTATTTGGCTTTACGAGAGATATTGAAGAGCCAATGTCAGAAGATAGTGGAATCGATGCCAAAACAAATACAATTAGTTCTTAAGGCAAGAGGGGCTTACACAATGTATAAATTAATGACCTGAATTATACTCTTTTAATTTATTATTAGTACATCCATTATTTATCAATACCAAACCAATGTTCAGATTAATTAATGCAAGTGTGTATAATATATGAGGAAAATTTAATTGGTGTAATGAACAATTATACTGAAGCGTATTGATATTCTACTGACCTTGTGAAGACGTCTGGATAATGCGTCTTGGAGAACGCCCTCTCTAATTCTTCCAACTGATAACTCGTAAACGTAGTTCTATAACGACGTTGTTTTCTTTTTGGTGCGTAATCATCCGGTTCAGAGTCACTGCCATTGCTTTGGTCGGGTACGGGAGGTCGAGGCTCTGAACCTGCATTTGGAGTTACTTGTTCAGATACGCCCATTACTTCCGGGTTTTCGTCTGACGAAGCAGATTCTGTAAAAAACATATCCAATTACAGGAAAACTTTCACTAACTGATAGAAGTTTCATATAACACTCGTCCAAATGGTATAGTAATAATAATGAGTTAAGGATGTTTGGGAGGTATGCCAAAATGCTACGAGACAAATAAAAATTTGGAAGAACGTTCCTCATTCAATTCTAAAACTCCTGTAAAAAATACAAATGGATTCACTAAACCGTTAAAAAGTTATTGAAATTTTAAAAAATTGTAATTTTACACGTCATTTTATAGGAGATTCGCTAACCGAACAAATTAAATTTATTTTTATTAACAGAAAAAAAGCTACCAGAAATTTCAAACAACGTTCCCCGTTCAATTCTAATACTCCTGTAAAAATTGCAAATCGATTCACTAAACCGTTAAACAGTTTTTGCAATTTTAAAAAATTATAATTTTACGCGTCATTTTATGGAGATTCGTTAACCGAACAGATTAAATTTATTTTTATTAACAGAAAAAAAGCTACCAGAAATTTCAAACTTTTATAATTGCAANTATTCGTTATTTCTTATTTTATTTAAAGTTTTTAGTCAAATTCCAAATTTTTTCTCAAACCGTATACTTTTCTTTTAGTGTAGATAAAATTTATTTACCTCATGTTATCTGTAAAACCTAATTAATCACAAATTTCTAATTTTATGTACTCTTGTCTCCGATTGTACCTCCCAAACATCCTTAATAAGTAATTTTTCCATGTCAAACATCTTAAAGAAGTATCCAAAAGCAATTTATTTATATTATAGATAAGAAACAATGCTGTTACTATCCAGTACCTAGAATGAATTATGAAGGTCATTATTAACATTCTGCGATTTTGACCCAACTTTTGCTTTCATACATACACTAACCACGAAATCAGATTTGCGCGATAGGGAGTTCTCATAATTGCAATCCCCTGATAAAAACTCTATGAATCTGCGCCTGCCTTATCTGGACCCTTACATAATCTTGTTTACATGGAATGCATTGTAATCGTCTTTACTTTTAGTGAGCTTGAATTCTCTTATCGTGATAATCGCGAAAAGGTTTTCGTGATATTCATAAGTCACTCTGTAGAGAAAGTTCTATATGATTACAATATTTTACACCTACGTATTGTGTATTTATAAGCATTAACTTTCTCTTTAATATGTGAAATTGGTTTAGTTTGGTCATAACTATATTGTTCAGCATCTTCTTGCGTGATTCAAGTGATTACTTAAAAAATCACCTTTTATTTCAGACATCTACTTAAGTGTATGATGCATGATTGAGCAGGCCAGGTGTTCGGATGCCATAAATGGGTAAGTTGTAGCTTCAAACTTTTCGTTGTTTTTTTACATATAAACTTGTACAAGATGTGTAGGTATATATAACATCAATTTAACCGAACGAAAGGTTTATGGTGTATGGTTTCGTTGCATGACCTAAGAACGCACGTAATATCTGGAATGTAATGAATGTAATGGTTATTTACTTTAATTAAAATCAGACTTATTTGTAACCACACGTTGGACTTGTGAAATTTACGTAGATTTAAGAATTTAATCTGCTAATCATATTGAAGTTTTTTTCTATATGTTTAGGAACCCAAAATTTATTATGGCCATGCTTCAATATAACATAAATTTGACTAACACAGGTAATCTATTTAAAGTGTTTGATGGGTACACTGTAAAAAAAGCCAGTCATCATCACCATAAGATCGTCAATTCTAAGACTGTTTGGACACGCATCACCACTCTGTCCTGTCCTGCTTTAATCTTCGCATTTTTCTAAAACTAAAACACCAACATCCCTAAATATTTGTGAACAGTAATCTAATCTAGATCTACCTCTACTCATCTTAACTCCTGTTTTTGCCTCTAATATCTCTCTAACTAGACCTTCACCTGATCAACCTATCTCCTCTATTTCTTATTGACTTTCGCAGTCGAGTCCTCTGTTCTCCTATTATTTCTAACATCTTTTCATTTCTAACCTTCTCTGCCCACGGTACCCCTATCATTCACCTGCAATACCATATTTCCAAACACTTTTAACCTTTTCTTTTCTGCCGTGACGACTGTCCATGTTTCCCACCCGTACAGCGCCGCGCTACAGACAGACACCTTTAACAAAATTTTAGGAATTTCCGAATTAACCGTTCGCGAGAATATAAATGACTTTTTTTGTTGCAGGTGACTCAACTCTACGCTATCCTCTGTTTTATATCTCTACTGCTCCTTCCATTCAGCGTTATCTGACTTCCTAGATACCAAAAATCAGCCGCTTCTTCTAATTTTTCGTCTCCTATCTTTATATTCACCCTTTCCTTACTTTCTTTCCTTGTATGTCAGCACTTTTGTTTTACTTTTATTTATTTTCAAATAATACGGTTTTGTCAATTGTTTCCTTAGTATTTTCAAAATGTTTTAGGGGTGATCCTGATTAATTTCAGAATTTAGACCAACTTGTAATTTATTATCTAACTCAGAATGCCACCTTGGGCGAATTACATTGTAATGGGTTCAGCGCAACTTAATCTTAAACTTTTATCAAGAACTGAAACTACAAAATAATTTATACAATTTACTGCTTTCCACTACAAAAATTTAATGCATCTAACGGACTTAAAAGATTAAATATTTATATAAAGGATGGGTGTCAATAACCCCTGTAATTCACGAAAAATTCAATAATAGCACAGAACCCAATTAATATAGTTTTTCAATACTAGATTATATACTCCGTGTGTTTTGGGTAATATTTCTTACCTTACCATATGTGATGTAGCATATTGTTAACAATAATGTATATAAATATTAAAGTGTTGGTCCAGTCATATATTGCGCGAACGTATACGTAAGTGGTACAGCAGTTTAATGATTTAGGGCTGTATGAGCTGGATGCTCACAAGGAAAGAAATGATATAATCCGTGCTCAATTACAATCGCGACATTCATCTTCAAAAAATATATACCTAATGCATGGATTCAATATAATAATTGTCTTTCACCACCAGTTTGTGGATGGTACTGCCAGTGTAAAGTATGTACACGAGTCGTGGGCTGTTGTGCACATGTAGCTGCAGTTCTCTGGTATTTAGGACACAACAGGTACTTGGAAGAAAAAAATCTCAAATGGTCAATTACAGTAACTACATCTTCGACGCCGCTATGTCACAGTGTTCTGATAATAATAGCGAAAACTCAGATTAATCATTCTTACTATTTTTATAACTAATTAATGATAATATAATTTGCTTTGTTAACTTGCTTACCTTAAAAGCGATTATTCCTTGTCACATACATATTAAAGTATTTGACTTTATTTGGCTTTTATCTTAATTACAATTACCCTTAGTAAATATATACCTGAATAAAAACCAAAAATTCTTCAGGAGAAAATATACCTATCTTATTGACACCCATAAAGCTATTCAATAAAACAGCTAGTACATAAATTATTCTACGATATTTCTGCATAGACTAAAATACGGACTATAGATTACAGCAATGTCTATTAATGTAAACACTCAGTCATTAAATTTGGGGATGCTTCAGGACGGAACTGCATGCAAGTGTTAACAGTGAAACTGCTGCGCGCTGAAATGGAAAATTTGTTTAGCCCGCACTCAAGTGGAACATGCGGAAGTCAAAATTACCTTTAACTGTCAGATGTTCATCTCTCTGTACATGTAGGTATATTTACTCTGCGGAATAAACCTATTAATTTTTAAGGGAGCACCAATAGCGTCGAAAAAAATAATGGTTTCAGTTGTAACTCAATTTCCTTTATTAAACATGTACCTAATTTTATTAAAATAATGAGAATGATTTACAACATTTACGACATTAACCATATTTTATTTTCAGCACTCAAATATTAGGGAGGGAGTCAGACAAGGATGCACACTGTCACCGCTACACTGCCCTAGACAAAAATTTTCAGTTTCTCTCCAGTCTCTCAGAGTCTTTCAGTCTTTCAGCGTCTCTGAGAGCGTCTCTTACAGTCTTTTACAGTCTCTCAGTTATTGCCTAGGTGTTTTTATGGATCTCTCACAGTTTCTGTATGAGAGACTTGAACGATAAAATTGTTAGTTCAGAGATTGACTCTCTCACAGAGAGATTAAATGAATAAAACTGATAAATTGAGAGACTCGATTCTCTCGTATAAAGACTGGGATCTCTGAAATATGTTGAACTTAGAAAATTTTAACCATGTCTATCGAGACACCACTTATTGAGAGATTCGAGTCTCTCGTTCAGATTCGAGTCTCTCGTTCAGATTCGAGTCTCTCGTTCAGAGATTCGAGTCTCTCGTTCAGAGACTGGATACGAAATGAGGATCTCTCTATGAGCGACTCGAGTCTCTCGTTCACAGACGCTAAACAGTTTTTTTGACTGTCTCTTGACAGTCTCTCTCAGCGACANAGATCGACTCTCTCACAGAGAGATTAAATGAATAAAACTGATAAATTGAGAGACTCGATTCTCTCGTATAAAGACTGGGATCTCTGAAATATGTTGAACTTAGAACATTTTAACCATGTCTATCGAGACACCTATTATAGAGAGATTCGAGTCTCGTTCAGAGACAGGATACAAAATAAGGATCTCTCTATGAGCGACTCGAGTCTCTCGTTCAGAGACTGGATACGAAATGAGGAACTCTCTATGAGCGACTCGAGTCTCTCGTTCAGAGACGCTAAATAGTTTTTTTTAAAGTCTCTCTCAGCGACACCAGAGATACTCGATGAGATACGGAGACTCGAGTCTCGCTTTCAGAGACTCTGAAAGACTGAACCTTTTTATCTCGAGTGCACAGTAGAAACTATCGCGTCGATTATTTACATTAGGGTAAGAACAGATTTTGTGACAATCTCATTCTAAAGGATTGAAAAAGAAATACAAAAATTGTAGATAGAGTCAAGCGATATGTAAGAAAAAATTTTAAGAATAACGTATATTAGACACAGTATTAAAGTCGTAAATATTTAAATTATTTAATGTAAATTAGATTTCCGATTTACATTTTACATGTAATTAAATCAAAATACTTGAGATTTTTATTTATTTCAAAATGGTACGATTAATTTATTGTGCAAACTAATTAAACCGGTTGTAATGTAATAAATAACACAAACATTTGGCACTAAGACTATAGAATTTTGTAATGAAATATTTCGGCAACATTTTATGCGTAAGTGTTAAACTATTTATTGGTTCTCAATCATTTGAAATCGTTGATTAACCTCAAATTGCTAAAATAGATTAAATAATCCTTATTATTGCAACGATCACGTCAAAGTTTGCTAATTGCGGTCAAATAACTGGACCGCGCAATTGTCTGTAATGGGTCTTGTCTGATAAATAAGTGTTACGTTTTTTCGTTTTTTCGTTTTTTTTTATTGAGTTAGAGCATCCAACATGGTAATATACCTCCAATCTTACGAAATAAAAAAACCACACAGATGAGATATAAACGAACAATCTGCCATGTAATTGTAAAAACCATAATTAAACGAACAAATTCCACAAATGTACCCATCGAAAAAAGTAGATTGTAAATGCGATATTTATTTGCGGTACCTACTACTAAATCATCGAAGTACATTTTAAAATAATTTGGTGTAATTAAGTTACTGAAAATATTTATGAATAATTCAGTTCGACGAAGTGATCCGAGGATCTTACATCTACATTTCTTTTCATTGTGTTGCCTTCTATAAACGGCGCATGCTACAAAAACGACATGAATGTGCTTTACAATCAGGAAAAAGAAAAAAATTAGTAAAACGTAGCAAATTATTTAATTTGTTTCTTTCTTAGACAGTAACATGATTATTATTCATTTTTTGTAGCACTGTTCTTGCACTGACAGATCAGTACTGTATGAAAATAAATAAAAGTAAAATTAAAATACTAGTATGCAAAGGAAGAAAAAGTAGGGAAAGAGCGAATATAAAGATAGGAGGAGACGAAAAATTGGCTGATTTTAGATATTTAGGAAGTCAGATAAGTCAGGACGGAAGGAGTAGTAGGGATATAAATAAAGCAGAGGATAGCGCAAGGTCGTGTCGCCTTTAACAAAAATGCTCGCGAACGGTCAATTTAGAAATTCGAAAAAGGTTGTTAAAGGTGTGTTTGGAGCGCGGCGTTGTACTGGTGCGAAACATGGACAGTAGGCCGGCGGAAAAGAAAAGGTTAGAAGCCTTCGAAATGTGGTGTTATAGGCGAATGATGAGGATACCGTGGATAGAGAAGGTTACAAATGAAGAGGTATTAGAAAGAATAGGAGAACAGAGAACTCTATGGAAGTCAATAAAAAGTAGGCGAGATCGGTTGGTAGGACACCTTCTCAGGCATGAAGGTCTAGTCAGAGACATATTAGAGGCAGAAACAGGAATTAGGAGGGGTAGAGGTAGACCTAGGTTAGATTATTGTTCACAAATAGCTAAGGATGTGCGTTGTTCTAGTTTTACGGAAATGCGAAGTTTAGTTCAGGATAGGGAACAGTGGAGGTACGTGTCCAACCACTCTTAGGACTGACGACCCTATGATGATGATGATGATGATGATGACTGTTCTTGGAGGAGTGTGATCACAGGCCTGACGCTCGAAAATGGCATGGATCCGCAATAGCAAAAGTAGGCAGTTTTAGGTATAACAAGTACAGCCGTCTTTCTTCAGTATCCCTGTCAGGGGCGTAGATTAAATATTTGAAAACAGGGATCAGTTTACAAAATGAAATTAAAAAATTAACTTATATGTTTGTTTTTCTTGTTGTAGATATTTAAAGTTGATATAAAAAAGAAATAGGCACAAAAATTTAGTTTAACGTGATTTATTTAAATATTATGTTAGGTAATGAGCAAGTAATGGACATATAAACAGAAGAACTAATTTTTGATGTCGGTGACAGTGATTTTGACTCAAATGATGACAATGATTTATATATGTTATGTTTCTATATTATTTCCTAGTACGCTGCTGTCCTATTTGTATTAATACAATAATTTACGCCTACTGAAAATTTATTTGCGTATCGGTTCGGACTGATTTACCTAAATAGGTCAAAACGGGCAAGTACCTGCGCGAACGCTCGCCAGCTTCGTTCGTCCGACCTGTACATTCTTTTACTTTCTGCAGTTATTAAATTATTATTTACCTGACCTGTTATTTTAGCATAATTTTGAAATTTCGGGCAGTGACATATATTCGGCTGGTCTTATGACAAATTAAATTTGTTTTGCAGCTAATAGATTATAAGTCCGTTCTAAAAATCCAAGCGATGAAATTACTCATCATAAATTATATATATAATATAGTACCACACGAGATGACAACTTTAAGCAGTATGTCGTCAATTTACAGGAGAACCAAACTTTAAGTTCTGAGCTGGGATATTTTGATAAATTTATTTTGTACGGAATTTTTAAAATAATATAGGTCAAGGAAAAATAATCACTTAGCATAGTGCTGTGCAAAACTAACGGTACCAAAAGCCACGGTAATTGTTTATTTTTAGTCAATTCCACCCTAATTTCATTCATTCATCAGTAACGCCGTACATATTTATTGGTTCAGGGGTAAGAAAAAACCCAACACTCCCTTAAATTAAGCGATATACGAGGGTGGATTGATAAGTTTCCGGCCTAACCAAGAGATGACGCCACTAGGCCTACCTTGAGGTGACATTCTATAGTACCATCCTTGGATAGCTTGTAGCTATAGTTTCAGCCCGATCTCCTTGCTAGTGTAGGTTTGACAGCACGCTGAACAAGACGCCTCTGTGGTTTTCGTAAAAATGGAAAAGCAGGAAAATCGTGCTGTCATCAAATACTTTTATTTGAAGGGGTTAACGCCGAAGGAAATTAAAAAAGAGATGGACTCAACACTGGGGACATCCTCCCCGTCATATTCAACCGTTAAGCAGTGGGTTTCCGAGTTTAAAAAGGGTCGTGTGAGCACCTCTGATGGGCCTCGCTCAGGACGCCCCGTTGAGGTCACAACTCCAGATATGATCGAAAAAATTCATCAAATAGTGCTGGGAGACCGCAGATTGAAAGTGCGTGAGATAGCTGAGACCTGTAAGATGTCATATGAACGTGTGCAACATATTTTGCACCAACATTTGCATATGGAAAAGCTCTGTGCAAGATGGGTGCCGCGTTTGCTAACAGTCGACCAAAAATTGATTCGAAAAAACATTTCTACCGCAAATTTGTCATTGTATAAGCGTAATCCAAGCGAATTTTTGCGTCGATTCGTAACCGTTGACGAAACGTGGGTCCACCACTACACTCCTGAAACCAAAGAACAGTCTAAACAGTGGATTGGACCAGGGGAACCAACTCCAAAGAAGGCAAAAACAATTTTTTCGGCGAACAAGGTTATGGCTACTGTTTTTTGGGATGCAAGAGGTATTATATACATTGATTACCTTGCAAAGGGTAATACTATCACTGGTCAATACTACGCAGACTTATTGCAACGTTTGAGCCACGAGGTGAAAATTAAACGACCTCATCTGGCGAAGAAAAAAATCTTGTTTCATCACGATAACGCACCAGCGCACACGTCAATCGTTGCGACGGCTAAAATCAACGATCTAAAGTTTGAATTGATGCCGCACCCTCCTTACTCTCCAGACCTAGCCCCGAGTGACTATTTTCTGTTCCCTAATCTCAAAAAATGGCTTGGCGGTAAGAGATTTGCGGACAATGAAGAAGTAATCGAAGCTGTAAATGGTTATTTTGAGGAGCTTGACGAATCAGTCTATAGAGATGGCATTAATAGACTGGAACACCGCTATGAGAAATGTATCAGCCTTGGAGGAGATTATGTTGAGAAATAAAAAAAAAAAATTTTTAAAAACCTTGTTTTTCTTGGTCAGGCCGGAAACTTATCAATCCACCCTCGTATAGTTTTGGTGATTTTATACAACGTTATTTAATGATTTTAGTTTTACACCATGAAAGAATGAAATTTCATATTATGCCCTACATGCGACTAGCGCAGGAAAATTAATTTCCTTTTTAGCGAAAAAAACGTGTAACTGTACGGCGTATTCTTAGTATGGGCTTGTAGTCTACAATCATAAGATAGATAAGACAATTTCAGCAAACCTGAATAGTTTTAATTGACAAATTTCCGTTTTCTGACTAATCATTTAAAATGATAACTTTGACAAAGTAAACCAATTCCTTATTACCGGTTTTTAAATCTCTAAGCAAAAACAATGGTATTAAGTTTGATGAACTACATTTCGAGAAATAAACAAAAAGTAGAATTCCCCATTGGTATATTATTTGAAAAAGTTTTGTAGTTTTGTTATTTCGATTCATTATAGTTAGTGACCATTGGTTATGCATGATAATACTGGATTTGACTATACTACATGGAACGTTATGTTAAGTGATACCTAAATATTGGAAAGTAGGATAATAATTTAAATGCAGATTTTCAACTCTCGTTACACAGTAGCGACGACGATAAGTAAATTGCAAACACTTCTCTCTCATTACCAACATCTAACTTGGAATGTGTAGATAATGAAATAAATGTTAAAGAATAATTGACCTCGTTAACTTTCAAGTGAATATCAAATAGCATAATTCCTGCAAAACATTTCAACTCGGAAATTATTTATTTCTCTACAGTTTTCTTATGTTATTAATTTTTGAGCGAAATTTATTTTAATGAATCTTAAACATTCTCAAAAATTTTTTTTAAAACCAGTATTTCCCCCATCCCCCTCTCGAATGTAATTCTCCCTCACTTACAGAAACCAGTTCCCAAAAAAATATTTTTCTGTGATGTAGCTACAAATTTACGATTTTTGTATTTTTTCATTTTATACACTGCTTCTTGTTAAATTTCATGATTTTAGGTCAACGAGAAGTACGCCATAAGTTTTAATATTCTTCATCATCATCATCATTATATGATCGTCAGCCTTAAGACTGGCTGGACACTAACTAACTGACTGAACTAATCTTAGCATTTCTCTAAAACTAGAACATCATACATCCTTAACTAGGTACTTGCGAACAATGATCTAATCCAGGTCTACCTCTATTCTTCTTAAATCCTGTTTCTGCCTCTAATATGTCTCCGACTAGACCTTATTCATGCCTGAGAAGGTGTCCTACCAACCTATCTCGCCTATTTTTTATTTCCTTCCATAGAGTCCTCTGTTCTCCTATTCTTTCTCATCATCATAAGGTCATCAGTTCTAAGACTGGTTGGACACGTACCTCCACTCTTTCCTATCATGAGCTAAAATTCGTACTTCCCTAAAACTAGAACAGCCCACATCCTTAACTATTTGCGAAGAGTAATCTAATCTAGGCCTACCTCTACCCCTCCTAACTCCTGTTTCTGCCTCTAATATGTCTCTGACTAGACCTTCATACCTGAGAAGGTGTCCTACCAACCTATCTTGCCTATTTTTTATTGTCTTCCATAGAGTCCCCTGTTCTCCTATTCTTTCCAATACCTCTTTATTTCTAACCTTTTCTACCCACGATATCCTCATCATCCGCCTATAACACCACATTTCGAACGCTTCTAACCTTTTCTTTTCCGCCGCTCCCACTGTCCATGTTTCGCACCCGTACAACGCCGTGCTCCAAACATACACCTTTAACAACCTTTTTCGAATTTCTAAATTAACCGTTCGCGAGCATAGAAGTGACTTCTTTTTATTAAAGGCGACACGACCCTGCGCTATCCTCTGCTTTATATCCCTACTACTCCTTCCATCCTCACTTATCTGACTTCCTAGGTATCTAAAATCAGCCACTTCTTCTAATTTTTCGTCTCCTATCTTTATATTCGCTCTTTCCCTACTTTTTCTTCCCTTGCATATCAGTATTTTAGTTTTACTTTTATTTATTTTCATACAGTACTGATCTGTCAGTACCGCTTCCATTTTATTTAAAGCTATCTCTAGGTCCTCCTTGCTAGATGCTAATACTGCTATATCATCTGCAAATCTAAGCATACTAATCTTTTGCCCTTGCACATCTATCCCTACAGTTGTACTGTCTTTAATGATGTTGATGGCGTCTTCGATGTATAGATTAAAAAGTAGCGGTGACAGTGTGCATCCCTGCCTGACTCCCTTCCTAATATTTACTTCTCTACGTTGCATCCCCAGCTCTATAACTGCCTGTTGCTCTTTATACAAACTAAGTATTTTAAACATTCTTTCTAATACCTCTTTATTTCTAACCTTCTCTGTCGACGGTTCCCTTATCATTCGCCTATAACACCACATTTCGAACGCTTCTAACCTTTTCCGCCACGCCCACGATCCGTTTCGCACTCGTACAGCACTGCGCTCCAAACACATACACCTTTAATAATCTTTTTCAAATTTCTAAATTAATCGTTGGCCAGCATAGAAGTAACTTCTTTTTATTGAAGGTGACTCGGCCCTGTGCTATCCTCTGATTTATATCCCTATTACTTCTTCCATCCTGACTTATCTAAGATCCTAGATACCTAAAATTAGTCACTTCTTCAAATCATTCGTTTCCTTTCTTTATATTCGCACTTTCCCTACTTTTTCTTCCCTTGTATACCAATATTTTTGTTTTTCTTTTGTTTATTTTAATACAATACTGTTCTGTCAATACCGCTTCCATTTTATTTAAAGCTATCTCTAACTCCTCCTAACAGACCTGAATATTTAATATTAATTTCAACTTGATACCTTCACGTATTACTGAGAAAAATGATGTCGACAGACAGTCAGACAGGCAGATGGTCAACGAAGTGATCTTATAAGGTGGTACGGAACCCTAAAAAGTAGTAAATTTCTGATATTGATACGATTGTTAATTATGTTACATTTTATGATGTAACGTACAATTAAATCCTTGTAAGGGCATTTAGGTTACTCACAGAAAAGAATAATTATTTTAAATTTTGTTATAATGTTACATATTCGTATGACGTGAGTAAAATAAAATAACATGTAATTAGATTGTTTATAATGGTACAGTATGTACGTTGTTTTTCTAGGCAACCTACCGGCAGACAATAGAAAAATTAAATGGAAGCCTTCCCAATTTTAACTTTTGAATTATGTACCGTAACAAACCTAATTACGGCATTTTGTTTAATTGCGCTTGGAACAGAGTAGCGGAGAACTGTCACGAACCGCACCAAACCGTGAAATTAAATTTTAATTATGAGGACGGGTTTTTTTCGCAAAGAAGACATTGCTGTCGTAACTGCAACCTGTGGATAAATTCCATTAGAAAAATAAATAAAAAATCAACAATTTCTTTCTATATACTTAACGATAAAATGATTAATTTAGATTAAAAAAAATAAAATTAGAGGAACTAGCAAGTCAAGAATAATCATAATGGGATATTTATGATATTTATTTTCACGTCTATCTGCCCTGCTCCAAGCTTTTCTGTTGTTTTATTTTAATGTGCTTATAAAATATATAAATGCTGGAACAATAGTATTTCATATATAAATAATCTTTCACTTTTTCATGGACTTCATTTCGTCCGTCTGATTTGTCTCTCCTCAATCATTTCCCATGCATCCCCACGATTCCTAATATGAGGGTAAAGAGGACTCTTCGTCGTACCCTCTATAGACTAGCGTATAATATGCAACTATTGTTAAAACCGCTTTTAGTCTTATACTGTTTATTAGCTCGAAACTTTTGAGTTTTCTACTTTTCATCATTCATTACAGACAATCATAGTTTCCAAATAAAATTGGGAAGATAAGTAATACAGACGTACCTATAAGAAATGTCCTTTTTCTAACTTTGATAAGTTACAGTAACAACTTTGAAAGTATGAATGATGAAAAACAATTTTTCGGTTTTTTTTTCTTTCTGCAAGCAAAACCAATGGTATTTTTGATGAACCATCTCAATAAAAAAAAGAAAAAGTGGAAAATTCCCAACCACCATCCAGTATTTCAACTAACAGATTTGACTATGAAAAGAAGAAACAAAACAAATAAATATCACCAATGATTTTAATTGCCCAGGTAATATTGTAATAACCCAATTGTTCACTACACAGGTTAACTAACTTCTATACTTCTTTCTCCTTCAAATTTTAGGAATGAGTTAGATATTATTAAACTTATAGCGGTTGTTAATGGTTATCACTTCAACTTAATAGATAAAATACTAACAAAAAAAAATGAAATGTCAACTCAGTAGATTATTTATTATCTAAATAATGACGTCTTCATCGATGAAATTCTCCTTATGTTTGGTAGTTTAAAATTTGTTAAAAATGTAAGGTCATCATCATCACCACAAGGTTCTCAGTCCTGAGACTGGTTGGACACTCGTTCCTATCCAGAGCTAATCTTCGTATTTCCGTAAAACTAGAACATCCCACATCCTTACCTATTTGCGAATAGTAATCTAGTTTGGGTCTACTTCTACTAGACTAGACCTTCATGCCTGAGAAGGTGTCTTACCAACCTATCTCGCCTATTTTTTTGTTCTCCTATTCTTTCGAATATCTCTTTATTTCTAACCTTCTCCAAACATACACCTTTAACAATATTTTTCGAATTTCTAAATTATCCGTTCCCTAGTATTGAAGTGACTTCTTTTTATGGAAGGCGACTCGACCCTACACTATCCTCTCCTTTATATCCCTACTACCTACTCCTTCCGTCCTAACTTATCTGATATCCTAGATACCTAAAAAAAAAAAAACTTTTGGGTGTTTCATTCCCACCAGCCACTGGCTGGTGGGCGGGCAGTCCCTCCGGACTACGCCGGAAGGTAGAGCGGAAGGCCCTCTTCAGCCTGCTTTCAGGAATCGTGGGAATGGGTGGGTGGTGGTTCGGGTGAGAAAGATGAGACGGACGAAATGAAGACAGAAGAGAGTGAAAGATTATCTGTGGAATATTACTGCCTCAGCATTTGCCTAAGTGATCCAAGGAAACCACAGAAAAACTTGGANTCGACGGTTCCCTTATCATTCGCCTATAACACCACATTTCGAACGCTTCTAACCTTTTCCGCCACGCCCACGATCCGTTTCGCACTCGTACAGCACTGCGCTCCAAACACATACACCTTTAATAATCTTTTTCAAATTTCTAAATTAATCGTTGGCCAGCATAGAAGTAACTTCTTTTTATTGAAGGTGACTCGGCCCTGTGCTATCCTCTGATTTATATCCCTATTACTTCTTCCATCCTGACTTATCTAAGATCCTAGATACCTAAAATTAGTCACTTCTTCAAATCATTCGTTTCCTTTCTTTATATTCGCACTTTCCCTACTTTTTCTTCCCTTGTATACCAATATTTTTGTTTTTCTTTTGTTTATTTTAATACAATACTGTTCTGTCAATACCGCTTCCATTTTATTTAAAGCTATCTCTAACTCCTCCTAACAGACCTGAATATTTAATATTAATTTCAACTTGATACCTTCACGTATTACTGAGAAAAATGATGTCGACAGACAGTCAGACAGGCAGATGGTCAACGAAGTGATCTTATAAGGTGGTACGGAACCCTAAAAAGTAGTAAATTTCTGATATTGATACGATTGTTAATTATGTTACATTTTATGATGTAACGTACAATTAAATCCTTGTAAGGGCATTTAGGTTACTCACAGAAAAGAATAATTATTTTAAATTTTGTTATAATGTTACATATTCGTATGACGTGAGTAAAATAAAATAACATGTAATTAGATTGTTTATAATGGTACAGTATGTACGTTGTTTTTCTAGGCAACCTACCGGCAGACAATAGAAAAATTAAATGGAAGCCTTCCCAATTTTAACTTTTGAATTATGTACCGTAACAAACCTAATTACGGCATTTTGTTTAATTGCGCTTGGAACAGAGTAGCGGAGAACTGTCACGAACCGCACCAAACCGTGAAATTAAATTTTAATTATGAGGACGGGTTTTTTTCGCAAAGAAGACATTGCTGTCGTAACTGCAACCTGTGGATAAATTCCATTAGAAAAATAAATAAAAAATCAACAATTTCTTTCTATATACTTAACGATAAAATGATTAATTTAGATTAAAAAAAATAAAATTAGAGGAACTAGCAAGTCAAGAATAATCATAATGGGATATTTATGATATTTATTTTCACGTCTATCTGCCCTGCTCCAAGCTTTTCTGTTGTTTTATTTTAATGTGCTTATAAAATATATAAATGCTGGAACAATAGTATTTCATATATAAATAATCTTTCACTTTTTCATGGACTTCATTTCGTCCGTCTGATTTGTCTCTCCTCAATCATTTCCCATGCATCCCCACGATTCCTAATATGAGGGTAAAGAGGACTCTTCGTCGTACCCTCTATAGACTAGCGTATAATATGCAACTATTGTTAAAACCGCTTTTAGTCTTATACTGTTTATTAGCTCGAAACTTTTGAGTTTTCTACTTTTCATCATTCATTACAGACAATCATAGTTTCCAAATAAAATTGGGAAGATAAGTAATACAGACGTACCTATAAGAAATGTCCTTTTTCTAACTTTGATAAGTTACAGTAACAACTTTGAAAGTATGAATGATGAAAAACAATTTTTCGGTTTTTTTTTCTTTCTGCAAGCAAAACCAATGGTATTTTTGATGAACCATCTCAATAAAAAAAAGAAAAAGTGGAAAATTCCCAACCACCATCCAGTATTTCAACTAACAGATTTGACTATGAAAAGAAGAAACAAAACAAATAAATATCACCAATGATTTTAATTGCCCAGGTAATATTGTAATAACCCAATTGTTCACTACACAGGTTAACTAACTTCTATACTTCTTTCTCCTTCAAATTTTAGGAATGAGTTAGATATTATTAAACTTATAGCGGTTGTTAATGGTTATCACTTCAACTTAATAGATAAAATACTAACAAAAAAAAATGAAATGTCAACTCAGTAGATTATTTATTATCTAAATAATGACGTCTTCATCGATGAAATTCTCCTTATGTTTGGTAGTTTAAAATTTGTTAAAAATGTAAGGTCATCATCATCACCACAAGGTTCTCAGTCCTGAGACTGGTTGGACACTCGTTCCTATCCAGAGCTAATCTTCGTATTTCCGTAAAACTAGAACATCCCACATCCTTACCTATTTGCGAATAGTAATCTAGTTTGGGTCTACTTCTACTAGACTAGACCTTCATGCCTGAGAAGGTGTCTTACCAACCTATCTCGCCTATTTTTTTGTTCTCCTATTCTTTCGAATATCTCTTTATTTCTAACCTTCTCCAAACATACACCTTTAACAATATTTTTCGAATTTCTAAATTATCCGTTCCCTAGTATTGAAGTGACTTCTTTTTATGGAAGGCGACTCGACCCTACACTATCCTCTCCTTTATATCCCTACTACCTACTCCTTCCGTCCTAACTTATCTGATATCCTAGATACCTAAAAAAAAAAAAACTTTTGGGTGTTTCATTCCCACCAGCCACTGGCTGGTGGGCGGGCAGTCCCTCCGGACTACGCCGGAAGGTAGAGCGGAAGGCCCTCTTCAGCCTGCTTTCAGGAATCGTGGGAATGGGTGGGTGGTGATTCGGGTGAGAAAGATGAGACGGACGAAATGAAGACAGAAGAGAATGAAAGGTTATCTGTGGAATATTACTGCCTCAGCATTTGCCTAGGTGATCCAAGGAAACCACAGAAAAACTTGGACCAAGGCAGACGGACCCGGAATCGAACCGGCGTCCTCCCGAATGCTAAGCAATGGTCTAGACGTCTAGGCCATGCCGCTCGGTCCTAGATACCTAAAATCAGCCACTTTTTCTAATCTTTCGACTCCTATCTTTACATTCACTTATTCCCTACTTCTTCTTCCCTTGCATACCAGTATTTTTGTTTTACTATTATTTATTTTCATACAGTACTGTTTTGTCAATACCGCTTCCATTTTATTTAAAGCTATCTCTCTCCCAAACAGCATAAAAATTAAAAAAGCTGTTCACAATAATTGTAATGTAGTTAATAACCAACTAGAATTAGTGTTCCACTACTCTCCTTTTATTTTGTATAAATTACAACCACGACCCTCACATGCACTCCCGTTCCTTGTAATAGTATATATTGTTCACACATTTTTGCATTACATCTCTTGTATAAGCAATATGGTCGCTATTACCAAAACAATATTATCGAGGCAATTAAAATCTTTTCATGAAATCATTTATTTTCTTTCTTCTCTTAGTTCTGATATGTTTCATAAAAAGTGTAAGATTTAAATATACCAGAAATCTTTCCAGCCGCGATGTGCTACTGTCCGTTGGCTTTTTGCTTAATGTTCACGTAGTGCTATGTAAGTACTTACATACATATATTTATTGTAAGTAATTAACTGATTGTCAGACGGTTGTGGAATAAATGACTACGACATGCATGAGCACATTTCATCAACTTAATTACCGATTGCACAGCGGCAAATGAAAATACATACATGACTAATTTTTGGGTTAAGAACGTATATATTTTGATTTCGATCGAACGTATACGATGAAAAGTCGTTCGAAACGTGTAAGCAATCTAGTGTGCGCATGCTTTGGCAAGTGAAGCCTGTAATTCCGAGCCGTTAAAGTAATGCCACCTCATTAGTGGTTTACACTTTTAGTGGTGGATGTTGTGTATAGTACGATATATTAAAATTACCGAGATATTTTAGACTGTGCAGGTAAACACGGTGCACGGTAATTTCCTGCTTACAGTTTACCGCGAGAGATTTAATCAACCTTCAAATTACATCGTTATTATTTTATACTCCCTTATTATTATACAATAGGCTTTATATTAATATAAAATGATTCCGAAAGAATTTATTATCTAAATGACACAAAAAAGAAAAAAAATCTTGTCGAATTACCACTTAGGTATACTTATAATATTCTACATTTCCATAGTTCTACAAGGAGAAAATGGAAAATTTATCGAAAGATCAAAGCGATATTTACAACTTATCCTACTATCCCGTTGTTTCGTAAGCGAAAATAATAAAAATTACAATTTGGAACCGAATTTGTAAAAATAAAATTTCAGCACAAATTAATTTACTAGGTATTTTAATTGATATTGTAAATTTAATTGTAATAGTTAAGAAACTTGAAATAATTTTTAAAAAACATGTCAAAATTGAGATTATTACAAGTTACCATAGTATTTCATATATAAATAATCTTTCACTTTTTCATGGACTTCATTTCGTCCGTCTGATTTGTCTCTCCTCAATCATTTCCCATGCATCCCCACGATTCCTAATATGAGGGTAAAGAGGACTCTTCGTCGTACCCTCTATAGACTAGCGTATAATATGCAACTATTGTTAAAACCGCTTTTAGTCTTATACTGTTTATTAGCTCGAAACTTTTGAGTTTTCTACTTTTCATCATTCATTACAGACAATCATAGTTTCCAAATAAAATTGGGAAGATAAGTAATACAGACGTACCTATAAGAAATGTCCTTTTTCTAACTTTGATAAGTTACAGTAACAACTTTGAAAGTATGAATGATGAAAAACAATTTTTCGGTTTTTTTTTCTTTCTGCAAGCAAAACCAATGGTATTTTTGATGAACCATCTCAATAAAAAAAAGAAAAAGTGGAAAATTCCCAACCACCATCCAGTATTTCAACTAACAGATTTGACTATGAAAAGAAGAAACAAAACAAATAAATATCACCAATGATTTTAATTGCCCAGGTAATATTGTAATAACCCAATTGTTCACTACACAGGTTAACTAACTTCTATACTTCTTTCTCCTTCAAATTTTAGGAATGAGTTAGATATTATTAAACTTATAGCGGTTGTTAATGGTTATCACTTCAACTTAATAGATAAAATACTAACAAAAAAAAATGAAATGTCAACTCAGTAGATTATTTATTATCTAAATAATGACGTCTTCATCGATGAAATTCTCCTTATGTTTGGTAGTTTAAAATTTGTTAAAAATGTAAGGTCATCATCATCACCACAAGGTTCTCAGTCCTGAGACTGGTTGGACACTCGTTCCTATCCAGAGCTAATCTTCGTATTTCCGTAAAACTAGAACATCCCACATCCTTACCTATTTGCGAATAGTAATCTAGTTTGGGTCTACTTCTACTAGACTAGACCTTCATGCCTGAGAAGGTGTCTTACCAACCTATCTCGCCTATTTTTTTGTTCTCCTATTCTTTCGAATATCTCTTTATTTCTAACCTTCTCCAAACATACACCTTTAACAATATTTTTCGAATTTCTAAATTATCCGTTCCCTAGTATTGAAGTGACTTCTTTTTATGGAAGGCGACTCGACCCTACACTATCCTCTCCTTTATATCCCTACTACCTACTCCTTCCGTCCTAACTTATCTGATATCCTAGATACCTAAAAAAAAAAAAACTTTTGGGTGTTTCATTCCCACCAGCCACTGGCTGGTGGGCGGGCAGTCCCTCCGGACTACGCCGGAAGGTAGAGCGGAAGGCCCTCTTCAGCCTGCTTTCAGGAATCGTGGGAATGGGTGGGTGGTGNACTGATATCGGAATTGTACTACGATCCTGATGTATTCTTGAAAAAAAAAGCCTGAATCAGTTGTAACATAATTGTAGAATTCCATATTTAATCCTTTGAAACACTACAAAGCATTGCTCTTTTATTTAGATATATTCGATCAATCATTCTCTTCATTCATTACAATACATAACCAAATATTCACAGTAACATAAAATTCTACTAACACCCTTGGCTAGCCTTTAACGATATTCGATTTTAGTAATCGGTTGTCGATAACAAAAATATATCGATCGTTGGTTTCATTGATAAGATTGATAACTATTGATTTACCTTGACTTTATTATTTTTGCAACTTTTCAATACTTCACTTTAACGTTAGAAATAAAATACTAAGTATTTATTGTTTGTTCGACTAGTTTCGTCCTTATTAGGACATTGTCAAGAATCAAATATCAATTATCAACTAGTCGAACAAACAATAAATAGTGTTTCATATTTAACGTTAAAGCGAAGTATTGAAAAGTTATCGAAATAATAAATGATTAAGTTATAATGGAGCTTCAGCTTGAGAGTATCAAAGATCTCTATCACTTAGATTTCTATCGCCAGTTATCTACATAACGATAATTAACACTTGTTATTATTGTTATCGATAGTTACCGATGATTATCGATATATCGATATTTTTATCCAGCACTACCCTTGGAGCGGCGGAAAAGAAAAGGTTAGAAGCGTTCGAAATGTGATGTTACAAGCGAATAATGAGGATACCATGGATAGAGAAGGTTAGAAATGAAGAGGTATTAGAAAGAGTAGGAGAACAGAGGACTCTATGGAAG
>NW_020442454.1:734084-741231 GCF_000699045.2 Agrilus planipennis | reverse complement strand
GTGAAAACGATGGCAAAAATTCATGAATTGGGCTTCGAATTGCTTCCGCATCCACCGTATTCTCCAGATCTGGCCCCCAGCGACTACTTCCTGTTCTCAGATCTCAAAAGAATGCTCGTTGGGAAAAAATTTTCGTCGAATGAAGAGGTGATCGTCGAAACTGAGGCCTATTTTGAAGCAAAGGACAAATCGTACTACAAAAATGGTATCGAAAAGTTGGAGGTTCGCTATAATCAGTGTATCACCCTTGAAAGGAATTATGTTGAATAGAAAAAACGAATTTTGCAAAAAAAATGTGTTTTACTATTTTAGGCCGGGGACTTTTCAATTGACCTGTTACACCGTATTATATTCTAAGAAGGAAAACTAAATGTGGTAAGATGGTAGAATAAACAATAAGAAGAGTAAGATACGAAGAAAAAATAAGAGGGCTGCACGAAGAAGATATGGAAAAGAGGGATATGGAGAAAAAAGAAGTATTGAGAATTGTTATGGAAAACTAATATGATAAGGGAGAGAGAAAAAAGCGTGGAGAAGAGAAAGAATGGATATAGGAAACATGGTAAAGAAAAGGAGTTACAAAATAACAAGAGGGGAAGAAGGAGTATACAGAAGTCGAAATATGCGAAAGAGTTAAAAGAATTTCTGTGGGATGAGTGACAAAGGGACTTACTACCAGAATATTTGAGGGACAGAAAGGATATAGCGGTAATTGCGAGATTTAGAATGGGAAATGAATGTAATGAAAGTAAGTACCGGATGAAAGAACTACAAAGAAAATGCAAAATATGCGGAAAAGAGAGCGAGACGTTAAGATAACATGTGTTAGAAGAGGCTGTAAAAGATAATGTACGGGGAAAATGTAGAGAATTGATAAATGAGAATGGCAGAGGGCTGAAAATATTAAAAGAAAAACGGTAAGGAATGGTAGTTAATGCATGAGGGAGGCTTTTAAAAAAAGTTTATTTAGATGATAGAAAGTATGATTTGCATTTTCGTTTTTGTTATTACTGCTTTTGTTCTTTTTTGGACTGAGAGGAATAAGATAGAAGGTCAGAGGGTTAGTTTTTTGTTTAAATATTTGTATACTAGCTTTTCCCCGCGGCTTCGCTCCCAGAAATTAATATTCTTTCTCCATAAAACCTTTTAGCTCCCAATTCACCCTTACAACGTTTTAATTTTGTGTAATGTCGCCATCTTTCAAATACAAACGTAGCAACAACATTTCATCCTTAAGGGTTGATTTTTAAAAATTGCCAAAACACGTATTTGCTTAATTTCAGCAATGAGCATCCTTCGAGTAAATCCGAGTACAAATAAAATGTACGCCATGGAAACGTTGCAACCTCTTTTCATTTGATTAATAATATCAAACAGCATATATACCAAGTTTCAAGTAAATTCAACCATAAATAAAGTATGTCCCAAACGAAAATTGCAACACCTTTCCCTTTTTTAAATTGTCGAGATAGATCTTTCAGAAATTAAATGAGAGACCATTAAAACAAAGTTTCAAGTAAATCTGATCACAAATAATATGTTCCATTTAAACATTGCAACTCCTCTTCACCACTCATCCCCCCCAACAGAGATTGAATTTTTTAATCAATTTCAAGTAAATCGAACCAAAAACAAACATGCAATCTTAACAAATGAAAGGCTAGACTGATATTTTGACTGATAAATTTTTTGTTTTGCTGTCAATTTCGTTTTGTCATTCCATGTCAGTTGCGTTTACATATACCACATTTTTCTCGTGGAAAGTGATAAAAAGTATCCTATGTCCTTCTCCCGGTTGTAAGATACCTCCCCATCAATTTTCAGCCAAATCGGTTCAGCCGTTCTTGAGTTATAAGTGAAGTAACTAACACGACTTTCTTTTATATATATAGATATATGACTTAAGCTTCTTAATAAAGCATTATATATACAAAATTAATATTTTTTAACAAATTTTGTAATAAATGTTAGGTTCCCCCTGTCCTCACAGTCTCTTGGATTATCTGCCACTCTATTGTTACGCCACTGTTTATCTGAAAATATCATGTGCTGTCCTAAACTAACCCAACTCACAAAATGTTTTGAAAAAAGAGTAACATTTTGGTATGTGTTCGCACGAATTACCCTACCAGCTTTTTTAGATAGTTGACTTACACACGTAACATGTGACTTGAAAAGAGCTGTTAATAACCAGCCGGAACATTGAACAAATGTAATTATCTATATTAATTTTAAATAACAATTATTTATAAACAGCATATTAATTTTACATGCCTTTTTCACTATTTCTTGCCTGGCTGGTGGTTTCTTCCTGCTAAATGCGTGTTGAAAATCGTTCAAATAAAATATCATTTCATTTTTTGAGTTAAAATTTTTTTGAATCGACATCGTAAATACATACATGACGTAAATGCATTACTATAAAGACAGGTAGCTGAACGCCTCAAGGTAAAATACTGATAGAGATGACGTGCACGATGCAATTATTTAACTGTTATTTAGAGTTTATCTCAAGGAGTTTTTCAAAAAAGTCATGCCGCTTTATGAAATAAGGCAAATTGACTAATTGGCCAAGGTAGCTTCATTACAGAATGTTTTTGTCGGCAATCTTTTATATTGGACACTTCTCCTTCATCATCTTCGGGGGTAATTGCGAATAAAACAACTCCTTCATTTTTTCGCTAATTTGCTTTGCGGTCATTAAAACAAAAAAGTTAATTGAATTATTCCGACTATCAATTAACGATATTTAAAAATGTCTTTAATGGTTTTGGTATTGAACAACTACCTCCACATGTTATGTTGTTTATTGCTTAATTGGATATTATGATATAAGCTTTCATATAAACTATTAAATGTCAATTTGTTGTGAATAATTTCTCATATAATTATGTTAAGGAATTTTAATTAATTATTTTTTTAATTAATATGGAATTTCTTTGATTAAGAGGAAATTTCACGTCTTGTATCGTGTAAATGTGGGGAGATCGTCGTACTGTTAAGTTCGGATTGTTCTTACCCTAGAATTATGTTGCAATTCAAGGGCAATAATAGCACTCATTTGAGTGTGTCGAGAAAAAAAGGGCAATGAAAATTTGACTTGATATGTTTAAATCCTTGGAGTTTTTCCACAACACCCGTGTAACGTCTTTAAGACCTTTTGTGGTACTTCAAATAAAGATTATTGTATATTAACCAGAAAATAGACGTAGGAAATGAATAATTTAGTAAGTGGCACTTATGGAAGAAGACAGTAGAAGTAAGAAGTAAGAAGGAAAAAGGATCGATAAAAAATTGGTTTAGAGACAGCAGATAAGAGGAGGAAATTAAAAAAAAGCGTGTAGTCTGGAAGAAGAAAAGAAAAGAATAAAAAACAATTGTTAATGAAATGGACAAACTTGATGTGTTTGAAGAAGAATTAAAAGAAGAAAAATCGAAGGAACGTGATGAAAAAAAAAGAGGCACAAGAAAAAATAAGATGAGAATTATTGGAGCAGAAACTAGATGAAGTCCAAAACGAAAGTAAAATTATAAAAGAAAAGATGAAAGGGCTGGAGAAAGAGACTATAGTGGAAAGGTGTAGGAACTGCAAGAAAGATTAGACAAATATAACGAAGAAAGCTAACAGGGATGGTTTAAACTAGAAAAGGACAGCATAAATGAAAAACTGAAGGAATTGGTAATACAGGAGCTAGAGATAGAGAAGCAAATACAGAAGCGAGCGGAGGAGTAGAAGAAATGAATAAGGAGATTAAAAGAAAGAGACTTGAGAAAATAGAACTAGAAAAGAAAAGAAAGGTAGAAAGAAAACTGAATCTGATAATCTTTGGAATGGAGTTACAGGAGAATAAAGAAGAAACGAAGTTGCACATGATATTTTCAGGATGTAAAGGAAGTATGGAAAGTTAAAAAGAAGGTACATGGGACAAGAATGGAAAAATAGGAAGATAAAGTGCAGGTAATTAGAAATGGTAGAAGGCTGAGGGGGATGGAGGTTTATATAAGAGATGATATGACTATGAAAGAGAGAAGAATACAGAGGATGTTGGAACATATGGTAAGAGAGGAAAGAAGAAAAAATGGGGGTAAGGTGGTTAAATTTGGGTATAGGAAGTTAATAATATATGAGTTTGTATAGGTATGGGACGAAGAAAAAGAAGAAATGGTAAAAAGAGAAGGAAAAAGGACATTTCCTTAGAAATAAGGAGGTATGTGAGGGATAATGTAGGGAAGATAAATAGGAATAAGAATGTAAATTGTAACTTAACAATACTATAGATTATTTGTTGGTAGATTGTAATATAACTAGTTTGGTTTAATAAAGTTTATATATAACTGACCAATTTTGGATCATACAATACTTAATAAAAGAATTAGTACAAGAATATTACTGTTACTATTGAAAATATGCTAGAAAATTTCTCTTAGCAGTTGTTTAGTTGAGAGATTTAAATGAAGCATAAAACGAATACAATCTCGTTATGTTCGATTCTCAATTCGCTGCTAGTGTATACTTACAAACTACTATAAAAGTATGAATTTCACTATCTCTTGTTTCAAAAGATTTAATATAAAACTATACAGTACACAGTATTTTTTCGACTTATTCAGTCATTTTCATTTACTATTGTTAAACTCAACTCTTTTTCTCCTTACTTTTTAAGCTTATTCATGGGTAGGTACTGATATCGGAATTGTACTACGATCCTGATGTATTCTTGAAAAAAAAAGCCTGAATCAGTTGTAACATAATTGTAGAATTCCATATTTAATCCTTTGAAACACTACAAAGCATTGCTCTTTTATTTAGATATATCAAGACTGTATACATATAAAAAAGTCTACCCGGTTCTTTTTGAGGTTACATAGAGTAATTACAATGAATTTAATTAAATACTCATTTTAGTAATTGTTTACACTTTTGATATATCAAATCTGATTTTTTTCCTCATATCATGATTATTGTTATTATTAGAAAGTTATGCAGTATCAGATAACCCTAGAGTTTGACCACTGCTTAAAGGTACAATAGAATTGAGAAAATGCTACTTTCGTTATAAAATACCGATTCAACTTTGCTTTAGACAGGTCTTTCAGTTACGAACGAAATGGCCTGAGGACCAACAAGAACAATGTCTGTTATTTTGATCTATATCGTGATTTCATGACATGATTACTGTGGTACATGAAATTTATTGTGACAGTAATAGACTGCTGTAGGACTTTTAAACTTTGCAATTCTCACCTGTATCCCACTGTAGTTGTTGTGCGTGTAAATGACCGGTTTAATGGGTGATTTCCCGTTTCGTCACAACTTTCAAATTTCTACCTGTTTTAGCGCCGATTCGCCAACTCTAGAAGAGTATATTATACATAACAAAATCGATTCAAGACGGCAACAACCTCAAATAACTGATCATCCTTTTGGAACACGCGAATGGTCGTTAACAAAACTTTAAGCAATTAAGCATTTTTAAGGTAGAATAGGTACTGTTGTTTCAAGCCTTTGCTATTTCCTGATGTATATCAAATAAATATGTATATTGCGAATTGGTTGATTTTTGCGTTTTTAAAGGCGAGTCGTCTCGGTTTCGCATCTTAACTGTATATATTTATGCGTATATAAGTAGATACAGTCTATTTCAATTTGTTAGATTTGTAACCTTGAAGAAATCTGCGTGAAGATAGAAAGAATACACACTAGGTGTGAGCAAGACAGAAATAGTTGGAACAAGCTTGAACGAGCAGTGATCTCGATGGGCGGTCTTAGGAGATCGNAGTAGATTTCATTTATAACGACCTTGGTTATAGCGACCATTTTGCTATAGTGACGTTAAATTTAAGTCCCTTGAATTTAAAGCATACTTTAGTACAAAATTCATGTGACTGTAGCGATATCGGATGTAACGCCGAGTTCGGGTGTAACGACTGTTTTTTAATGAATCATTTGTAACAAATTCCTAGTAATCCCATCCCGGAGTCGTCCGCCAAAAACGCAAAGAGCTTTTTTATCTTTTGTTGACCGCTTGTTTATAGATGTTAGTTAAAATGGTAAAGTTATAAAGTGATATTCTAAGTAGCAACTGTGTTTAGTAAACTTTTGACTCCTAGATGTACATTTACTGTTTTTAAATAAGGCGGAAATCATTTCAAAATTGAAAAATGGTGTCTGTATCGCTTTAGCTTTGCCTATAACGACGAAATTACAGTGGTCCCTTCGTCGTCGTTATTTCCGAAATCCACTGTATTAGAATTTTTGCTGCTTACTCCTAATATACTTACATTTACATTAATTCTTTTTAACACTGTTTTAAAAGAATCTCCAATTATAGAGTGTAAATTAAATGTGTGATTTTGTTTATTTCATCATAATTTAAAATCACAAGTCGTCAAGAAAAAATGTAACTCAAACTAGCTTGGTCTATTGCCACACCCACATGATGCTGTACAAGTGTCATAATCCGTTAATAGTCAATCAAGTAGGAATACATTCGAGATTATTCATAGGATACCTGGGTTATAATAACGTAATAATTAGTTAATTAAAGTGGGGAACGCCTTCCAATATGTTTTAGAAATTAGTTTCACATACCTTCCGATGTAATTTATTATAATCCATTATATAAATCAGCTTTCACGATATCCATCAAAAGATAATTAATAACTGGTAGAACAGTTAATTTATAAGCGTCATTTAAAAAAATTTAATGTAAGGCTATAGTAGGTTTACAAATCAGTTAACCTTCGTTAAAATTGTAAAATATGTTAACCGATTTTCAGTGAAGATACAGTTCCATTATTGTCTACCTCTATTTAGTTTATAATTACTGATTGTATATTAGATATGTAATTTAGATGCCCAAGAGAGCGTTCTAATTGATTTACTTACGCAAATTATAAAAAAATAACGTGTTTTTAATATAGATTTAATAATACAAACTCATTTACAATTACTATAAGCTCAGTTGTTTTATTCAGTTCCCAAGAAAATTTTATACATCGATCTCTACAAATATTATTGGTTTTTTAACAAATGCTTTATTATAAGTGAAATTTTTATAATAAATACGAATAGTGGATATGACAACTAGTAAGATTAAGTCGTAATTAGTAGCTAACCGTGTGTAAAATACTTTACCAAGGCATG
>NW_020442454.1:728343-730018 GCF_000699045.2 Agrilus planipennis | reverse complement strand
TTGGTAGGACACCTTCTCAGGCATGAAGGTCTAGTCAGAGACATATTAGAGGCAGAAACAGGAATTAGGAGGAGTAGAGGTAGACCTAGATTAGATTACTCTTCTCAAATAGTTAAGGATGTGGGCTGTTCTAGTTTTAGGGAAATGCGAAGTTTAGCTCAGGATAGGAAAGAGTGGAGGTACCTACGTGTCCAACCAGTCTTAGGACTGGTGACCTTATGATGATGATGATGACTACCCTTGGCTTTGTCTAACTCAGTCTGACCTAATTTTCTATGTTTTTCGGATGTTTGAATTCTCAAATACAGTAGATTTCATTTATAACGACCTTGGTTATAGCGACCATTTTGCTATAGTGACGTTAAATTTAAGTCCCTTGAATTTAAAGCATACTTTAGTACAAAATTCATGTGACTGTAGCGATATCGGATGTAACGCCGAGTTCGGGTGTAACGACTGTTTTTTAATGAATCATTTGTAACAAATTCCTAGTAATCCCATCCCGGAGTCGTCCGCCAAAAACGCAAAGAGCTTTTTTATCTTTTGTTGACCGCTTGTTTATAGATGTTAGTTAAAATGGTAAAGTTATAAAGTGATATTCTAAGTAGCAACTGTGTTTAGTAAACTTTTGACTCCTAGATGTACATTTACTGTTTTTAAATAAGGCGGAAATCATTTCAAAATTGAAAAATGGTGTCTGTATCGCTTTAGCTTTGCCTATAACGACGAAATTACAGTGGTCCCTTCGTCGTCGTTATTTCCGAAATCCACTGTATTAGAATTTTTGCTGCTTACTCCTAATATACTTACATTTACATTAATTCTTTTTAACACTGTTTTAAAAGAATCTCCAATTATAGAGTGTAAATTAAATGTGTGATTTTGTTTATTTCATCATAATTTAAAATCACAAGTCGTCAAGAAAAAATGTAACTCAAACTAGCTTGGTCTATTGCCACACCCACATGATGCTGTACAAGTGTCATAATCCGTTAATAGTCAATCAAGTAGGAATACATTCGAGATTATTCATAGGATACCTGGGTTATAATAACGTAATAATTAGTTAATTAAAGTGGGGAACGCCTTCCAATATGTTTTAGAAATTAGTTTCACATACCTTCCGATGTAATTTATTATAATCCATTATATAAATCAGCTTTCACGATATCCATCAAAAGATAATTAATAACTGGTAGAACAGTTAATTTATAAGCGTCATTTAAAAAAATTTAATGTAAGGCTATAGTAGGTTTACAAATCAGTTAACCTTCGTTAAAATTGTAAAATATGTTAACCGATTTTCAGTGAAGATACAGTTCCATTATTGTCTACCTCTATTTAGTTTATAATTACTGATTGTATATTAGATATGTAATTTAGATGCCCAAGAGAGCGTTCTAATTGATTTACTTACGCAAATTATAAAAAAATAACGTGTTTTTAATATAGATTTAATAATACAAACTCATTTACAATTACTATAAGCTCAGTTGTTTTATTCAGTTCCCAAGAAAATTTTATACATCGATCTCTACAAATATTATTGGTTTTTTAACAAATGCTTTATTATAAGTGAAATTTTTATAATAAATACGAATAGTGGATATGACAACTAGTAAGATTAAGTCGTAATTAGTAGCTAACCGTGTGTAAAATACTTTACCAAGGCATG
>NW_020442454.1:693182-725352 GCF_000699045.2 Agrilus planipennis | reverse complement strand
CTGAAGGAATTGGTAATACAGGAGCTAGAGATAGAGAAGCAAATACAGAAGCGAGCGGAGGAGTAGAAGAAATGAATAAGGAGATTAAAAGAAAGAGACTTGAGAAAATAGAACTAGAAAAGAAAAGAAAGGTAGAAAGAAAACTGAATCTGATAATCTTTGGAATGGAGTTACAGGAGAATAAAGAAGAAACGAAGTTGCACATGATATTTTCAGGATGTAAAGGAAGTATGGAAAGTTAAAAAGAAGGTACATGGGACAAGAATGGAAAAATAGGAAGATAAAGTGCAGGTAATTAGAAATGGTAGAAGGCTGAGGGGGATGGAGGTTTATATAAGAGATGATATGACTATGAAAGAGAGAAGAATACAGAGGATGTTGGAACATATGGTAAGAGAGGAAAGAAGAAAAAATGGGGGTAAGGTGGTTAAATTTGGGTATAGGAAGTTAATAATATATGAGTTTGTATAGGTATGGGACGAAGAAAAAGAAGAAATGGTAAAAAGAGAAGGAAAAAGGACATTTCCTTAGAAATAAGGAGGTATGTGAGGGATAATGTAGGGAAGATAAATAGGAATAAGAATGTAAATTGTAACTTAACAATACTATAGATTATTTGTTGGTAGATTGTAATATAACTAGTTTGGTTTAATAAAGTTTATATATAACTGACCAATTTTGGATCATACAATACTTAATAAAAGAATTAGTACAAGAATATTACTGTTACTATTGAAAATATGCTAGAAAATTTCTCTTAGCAGTTGTTTAGTTGGGAGATTTAAATGAAGCATAAAACGAATACAATCTCGTTATGTTCGATTCTCAATTCGCTGCTAGTGTATACTTACAAACTACTATAAAAGTATGAATTTCACTATCTCTTGTTTCAAAAGATTTAATATAAAACTATACAGTACACAGTATTTTTTCGACTTATTCAGTCATTTTCATTTACTATTGTTAAACTCAACTCTTTTTCTCCTTACTTTTTAAGCTTATTCATGGGTAGGTACTGATATCGGAATTGTACTACGATCCTGATGTATTCTTGAAAAAAAAAGCCTGAATCAGTTGTAACATAATTGTAGAATTCCATATTTAATCCTTTGAAACACTACAAAGCATTGCTCTTTTATTTAGATATATCAAGACTGTATACATATAAAAAAGTCTACCCGGTTCTTTTTGAGGTTACATAGAGTAATTACAATGAATTTAATTAAATACTCATTTTAGTAATTGTTTACACTTTTGATATATCAAATCTGATTTTTTTCCTCATATCATGATTATTGTTATTATTAGAAAGTTATGCAGTATCAGATAACCCTAGAGTTTGACCACTGCTTAAAGGTACAATAGAATTGAGAAAATGCTACTTTCGTTATAAAATACCGATTCAACTTTGCTTTAGACAGGTCTTTCAGTTACGAACGAAATGGCCTGAGGACCAACAAGAACAATGTCTGTTATTTTGATCTATATCGTGATTTCATGACATGATTACTGTGGTACATGAAATTTATTGTGACAGTAATAGACTGCTGTAGGACTTTTAAACTTTGCAATTCTCACCTGTATCCCACTGTAGTTGTTGTGCGTGTAAATGACCGGTTTAATGGGTGATTTCCCGTTTCGTCACAACTTTCAAATTTCTACCTGTTTTAGCGCCGATTCGCCAACTCTAGAAGAGTATATTATACATAACAAAATCGATTCAAGACGGCAACAACCTCAAATAACTGATCATCCTTTTGGAACACGCGAATGGTCGTTAACAAAACTTTAAGCAATTAAGCATTTTTAAGGTAGAATAGGTACTGTTGTTTCAAGCCTTTGCTATTTCCTGATGTATATCAAATAAATATGTATATTGCGAATTGGTTGATTTTTGCGTTTTTAAAGGCGAGTCGTCTCGGTTTCGCATCTTAACTGTATATATTTATGCGTATATAAGTAGATACAGTCTATTTCAATTTGTTAGATTTGTAACCTTGAAGAAATCTGCGTGAAGATAGAAAGAATACACACTAGGTGTGAGCAAGACAGAAATAGTTGGAACAAGCTTGAACGAGCAGTGATCTCGATGGGCGGTCTTAGGAGATCGGCTAGAACAATACAGTACTAGCCGAAAATGTTTATCAATTTCTTAAAACAAAAATGTATATAAATTAACAATAGAAAACAAAGCAAAAGTTTTATAGGTGTGTAGAACGTTCAGCTAATTCACTTGTTATTATTTTTGGCTAAATAAATAAAGCATATTCTTAAATTTTAACGAGGCAGTTTAAATAATTTTGCAAATGGTACTGTACACTTTTATCTGGTTCTCGCTCGATGATCGGTGGAGAAATGAGCTCTGCAGACAAATATGATTGAATTTGGAATTATGCTACGGCGCATCCTTATAAAGGGAAGAGGCATATGTCTAACTTCTTCAAACGAACAGTACAAACAAGCATTTAACTCGTAGTTTTGAGATAAATGATGCAACTGAATGATTCTTAGGCGAAATGTTTGCTGATTTCTCAGCTAATCAGTGGAGAACTAGAACTAGAACCAGAACCCGAACCACCAATCGGTTGAGGATCCACCAATATTGATCTCACTTATTGCGTGAAACGTGAAAGTTGACGATTGATTGTCCTATCTGAAGTGAACATTGATGTGTGCTAAACAATTGTAACTGTTACTTTGCGCTGGGTTATAGTACCGCTAGTGTAGTATCTGGGACTAGTATCGAACACAAGACTATCGTTAGTTGTGTGATGTAAAAGTAGCCGCTTAAGGTATCGGATCAGGTATTTAGCATCGACCCTAGTATTAGAGGCGATTCCTGCGGGCAGATAACACAATGTCCACCTGTAAAACAATCACCCGCAACCGATTCCACATTTAACGTTGGAGAAGGTCAAAGTATGGTGGAAGCTCCAAAGAGTGGCCTTACCCTTTGCATTCATCAAAACGACATGAGTGTCAAAAGTCAGGGGAAGGTGGTGATCTCATGACCCTGAAATGGCTTATCACTGCTCGAGTACAAGTAATCTAACTAGGGGAGGGATCTGTCTCTCGAGTGCGAATTTTCGTAAGAACTTTGATGGGTGAGTGGCGTTTAATCGCCCGGATACTAGTCCTGCTAATCTTACTACTACTTATATTGCTAGGGATTAGATAGGTCCTGTCGCACCAGAGGATTCTAGGGGGTTTTACTCAGCTCCTAGGAGAAACCGGTAGTGGTTGCTTGGCCTGTCATGCGCTAATGGAGCATATCTCAATCTCTCGTCGGTAGTAAGGAAACCGGAATCATAATGGTAAACAAAATAAAGCGGGGTAACCCCCTTAGGTACGTCATTGTAGTGATTGTTATTACAAGAAGAAAATTATTTTTATTACACAATATATACAATCTCAGAAGGGAGGAAAGGGAAGGTAGACCTTGCAGAACACTAAAGGAGTGTTTTCGGTCGGTGCAGAGGTGAAACGAGAAATCCAACGCTAACCTATTAAGATAAAAAACATTTTAGGGAATAATATTTGTCTGGTACCAGAAAGGATAAAAATAAAGACGTGAAGACAAAATATTTCTATGTACTCTCTACAGAGGCCCAATCAGTGGAAGCAGTTATAGAGTTTACTACAAAAGATTTTCTGAAACATTATAAAACACTATTTACAGTTATATAAAAGGTGTATGTTTGGAGCGCGACGCTGTATGGGTACGAAACATGGACGATGGGCGTGGCGGAAAAGGAAAGGTTAGAAGCGTTCGAAATGCGGTGTTACCAGCGAATGATGAGGATATCGTGAATAGAGAAGATTAGAAATGAAGAGATATTAGAAAGAATAGGAAAACAGAGGACTCTATGGAAGTCAATAAGAAATAGGCGAGATAGATTGGTAAGACACCTTGCCAGGCATGAAGGTCTAGTCAGAGACATATTAGAGGCAGAAACAAGAGTTAATAAGAGAAAAGGTATGAGATGTCCTAGTTTTAGGGAAAGCGAAAATTAGCTCAGGATACCAGTCTTAGGGCTGACGACCTTATGATAATGATGATGATATAAAAATAATACACTAAAAACTTATCAAAATGAACTTCCTTTGACACATTTTTATGTTTTCTGTTCATTTTTTCTTCTTTTTTGTTTAAAATAAATAATTGTTCTCTGAGAAATATAACTTCCATAGGTAAGTTGAGTTGGTAACAGGAACTCTACACTGCATGCCTCCCTAATTAGTCTACCAGTGGTGACGTTTTCGATAAAGTCGAGTGCAAGCATTTCCGGCAAATTGTATATATACATACACATATACATGTATATTAGTTTTGACGCGTCCGTTGTCACCGCTAGGACAGCCGTGTGCCGCCGTGTTTCAAGTAAATCACAATGGCCTTTCTCTTAGCGGAGGTCTTCGTATCGGTGCTGGCACCCGGCCTAATCCGCTGACGGCGACATGGGCAGTCGGTTTAGTAATTAATCGGACTGAGTGGAACAGGCCATACACATTAACAAGTTGTTTCGGAGATTATGCCTACCTGAAGAAGGGAGCGACGTACGAGCCAGAGTTATTTCTCGTGCGTCCAATAAATGTACCATCTTGAGTACCCATTAAGCATTATCCGTGTTTTTACCGGTAGGAATTCACGAATGGAAACATTTTCGTTTTGTGTACCACACTAACAGGGTTAGCCACTTAAGATAGAGACCCTGGATTTTTATTGGTGGTTTCCGGGAAAAAAATTTGAAAATGGCATGACCACCTACGTAAAAATTAAAAATATTCAATTGCACAAGTTTTATAATATCCATTTGCTAAACATGGAAAATACATATTGTTTTTATAATCAAGGGCGAACTGGCCATAAGGGAGTTTGGGAGAGTTCCGATACAGGGCCCCTCCATACATTAACATAAGCTTTTTAACCTAGTATCCCTGGGAGTGATAATCTTCAACACATGGGAGAGAAAGCAAATAAGATGGGTTCATAAAGCCGGTACGCGTATTGTACATCTGATGTCGTCCCTAAAAAATACATTATAGCCAGGAAAACATTACGTTCTATCTCATTTACATGGGCCGAGATCTTATATTTTTTGCGTGTTTTTTTAACGACTTTACCCGGTCAAAGTTTAATTCATTTGCTTACGTTAATTGTATTTATTGAAAGAAATTCTTAATAAACAAAGTATTTAAAAAATAATTTATCTGCTACAGGAATATATAATATTTATAAAATATGAGAGTGTAAAGCTTCTATTACATTTACATATAAATAAAAATGCAGTACGCTCTGTTATTTGTCAGTGCCTTTGTTTCAAGAATTTTCGACTACTGTTATTCTAAACATTTAGACGTTTTTATTTTTTATCTCCATCGTTACGCTTAAAATACAAGTAAATTTTTAAAAACGTTACTTCTTAACTATAAACTTTTGATTATATCATCAACTGCAATGTTTTCAAAGATATCTTTCTCTGATCCATTAGCATGAATGCTTTTAGCTTTTTTTGACCCATAGAAGTTCTTAAACGGTTCCTTATAAATTTTAAAAAAACTGAGCTTTTTTTTGTTAGACTTTAAAGGCCTTTTGACTCCTAGAATTCTCAGGCCCTTTCATAGTCCTAGTCCGCCCCTGTTTATAACTACGATTGATAACGGGAACTAATAGACATAGATGTATGCCTTCACATGATTCACCAATTCGAAATGATGCTATATATAATCCTTGTTTCGCGGAAATGAGAAATTTAGTATTGTTATCAACAGCAAAAGTAGACAAAATTGGTTTTTACTCGTTAATATTTGAGTAATTTTTTTACCTTTTCTTATATGATTTCAGAAAAACGTTATAAAAATGCTAATGAGCTACATACTTATGGGCATGTAAATGAAGTGCATCAAATGAAGAACTATCCTCCCCCATTTTACTTAATTTTCTTAATAAAAATGCGATTTGTAGAATATACAATGAACGTCAATCATCTTCAGATTCGTTTCTAAATAACCACAGCATCCATAAATTAAAACAACTTATTCTATGGTTGCCATAAAGTCCTATTCATCACTGTTTTGTTACTAGCACATTTCACATTTTCGGAGAATTCTTAATTGATAAATACATGTATACCCCTACACTGTCCCTAAAAATGTCGTCTTCTGAATTCAAGTTTCAAATTATTCATATTATAGAATCTAACCGCTACTTTTTAATCTACATATCGAAGGCGCGATAAACATCATTAAAGACAGTACAACTGTAGGAATAGATATACAGGAGCAAAAGATTAGTATGTTTAGATTTGTGTAGATGATATAGCAGTATTAGCATCTGGCAAGGAGTTAGAGGCAGCTTTAAATAAAATGGAAGCGGTATTGACAAAACAGTACTATGAAAATAATTAAAGGAAAACAAAAATACTGGTATGCAAGGGAAAAAAAAGTAGGGAAAGAGAGAATGTAAAGATAGGAGACGAAGAATTAGAATAAGTGACTGATTTTAGGTATCTAAGAAGTCAGATAAGCCAGGACGAAAGGAGTAGTAGAGATAAAAGCAGTGGATAGCGCAGCGTCGAGTCGCCTTCAATAAAAAGAAATCACTTCTATGCTCGCGAACGGTTAATTTAGAAATTCGAAAAAGGTTGTTAAAGGTGTACGTTTGGAGTGCGGCGTTGTACGGGTGCGAAACATGGACAGTGGGCGCTGCGGAAAAGAAAAAGTTAGAAGTGTTCGAAATGTGGTGTAATAGGTGAATGATGAGGATACCGTTGATGGAGAAGGTTAGAAATGAAGAGGTAAACCTACATTAGATCATTATTCACAAATAGTTAAGGATATAGGTTGTTCTAGTTTTGGGGAAATGCGAAGATTAGCTCAGGATAGGAAAGAGAGGAGGTGTGTGTCCAACCAGTCTTAGGACTGACGACCTTATGATGATGATAGAATCTAAAAAATTAAAGGTACTTATACCCAATCAGCCAGCAACAGCCAGAGGTGGTCAATAAATCAACCTTCAAGTGGCATTTTTCAGATTTCATTTACAAATATNAATAAGTTTGCAATATTTTTCACATAATAATAATCAATTCGTTGACATTTGACATTTGACAATTGTTTTCAACAATGAAGCATACAAAAAACAAAAATAAGACAAAGATCACTGACAAACATCTTGAAAATCCATTAAGAATTGTAACCTCGTCTATTGAACCCTACATCGATTTGCTTGCTCAACAAAAGAAGCACATTCATCCATCTCATTAATTTGATTTTTTTCAGTCTTTATGAAATCTAAACTATAAGAAACGAAACTTACAAAATTAAAATAAATATGTACCTATCTATATCTAATTCAAATTAAAAAAAATCATAAGAAGAAGTTAATTTACTTTAATAAAACTACATAGAGTTAATTTTTATTATAATTTGTTGAAAAAACATTGTGTGTGGCCCAGCAAATTTTCTTTATTATTATGTAAGGTGCCTACAGAGATATTCATGTAGGAAGTGTGCTCTAAGGATGTGTCCCCATTTTTAGTTTTTTTAGAAATTCAACGATCCACGAAAACTAAAGTCACAACGAATTTTACAATTTCTGAGAATTTTCATATCTGTTACAGGTTACAGTGCTCCAACAGCATGATATAAAACTCTGTCCAGTCACACCTGGAGTTTCTTCAAACGGCACTTACAGAGTAGGATCAAAAAGTAGTATGATTGAATTGAGGGGATCGGACCGCCTCGAAGTGGTAATGGGGAGTCTTTCGAACAGATCCATATTTTTTGTAGTCGCCTGCGGGAAAATGGAGAGTGAGCATCTCGATTTCCGTGAACTTCTGTTAAGATGGAGAAAAATCTTGAGCAACGCTACGCCATTAAATTCTGAGTCAAACTCGTGAAAACCATCGCAAAGATTAAGGATTAAGGAGCCACTCAGCAGTATTCGAGTAGCATAAGCTGTTCCGGGAGGGGCGAGAGCTCGTCGAAGACGATCAGTGCGCTGGTGGCCAAATTCAAAATATGGTCAAATTGAAGGCGCTCCTGGGCTCCTAGTCAAGGGTCAAATCCATGTCCATCTGCTTTTGTGACCGTCGTGGTGTGGCGCGCAGGGAGTTCTTACCCCCTTCGCATATGGCCATACATCAATTCTTGGACGTTTCACCACGACAACGCGTTACGCCACTTCAAATTACTAGTGAGGGAGTTTCTAGCGAAGCAAAGGGTTGCCTCGTTGCCTCATCCCCACCCATTCTAACCAGATCTGGCACAGCTAAACTTCCTCCTCTTTCCTCGACTTAAGCGATACCTCAAGGGAAACCGAAACGACTCAGTAAAATAGAGCCAGCCCAACTCCGCTCCTAGCGCACCTAGGTGTTCCTGCAAGAGCAAGTGAGAGAGGTATACAAATCTACTGTGATCCTTTCTCCTCGTGACCCAAAAGAGATAGGTATAGTGTCGAACGATATCTGTTTCTCTCTTTCTCCATAACCATAATCAGAAGGCTTGGTTACGAAGGGCCTTGGTTGCGGAGGAAAATGGATAGGTATCGCTCGTTTCTATATCTGACTCGGTTGTATACAATGTAGTCGCTCCTAAGAAATCAATGTTTGGCTGGCTCTGCCGTAGAAGACGTTCATGGGGCTGCGACGGCATCTCTGAAGAAGATCCCAGAATGCGAGTTCTAGAAGGCATACGCTCAATGGAAATCGCGTTATAGGCGTTGTATCGAAGCGCAAGGGTGCTATTTCGAGGACTACTAAAGATTTATACCGATTAGTCCAATAAAAAAATTAATTAACTCAATCTTACTACTTTTTGATCCTACCCTGTGCTTCAAATATGGCTTCTATCTGAACCGAATTTTTTTTTGTGTCGTCGTTTCGTCGGTCTTCAATGACTGCAGCTTTGCTATTATTCACCACTGAAGGACCGCCGTCAGCGAAGATCAGCGAAACGATTTAAAGAAACATTTCATAACAGCACCAACATCCGATAGAGAATAGACGTTTACAAACAACCCACTCTAGTTATGAAAGCCTACGAACAGCTGTACATACCTTGTTACAGAGTTGCATTATAATTTTTGCACTTCCCATAGAATAGTTATTAAATTATAATACTTAAGTCTTCTATTTATGTGGGTAATATTTTTAAAGGAAACGTCTTCATCATACCTCGAATACTAATTGTGTCAGTTTCGCAGTCATTACATTGCATGTTTTTTTCATAAAACTATACGTATAGTAGTAATAATGTTTAAATAATTATGCAAGCATGATCACATCTAATAACGGATGAATTTACGTTAACACGACTATGGTAGTATATTTATAAATAGATAGATATGTATGCAAGTATTTAAATAGCAACATCTGCAGTAGAACTTCCTGAGAATTGAAAGTGAGTCTTCAAAGTTAAGTGGTTCTGACGATATGAAAAGATGTCAAATAGATAGATAGTCTAAGATGTTGTAATAATAAGTTAATGTTCACAAGCAAAACGTAAATGTCAGATGGCTGCGGGCGTTTGCTAATGCAACCGACCCAACGGGCAATAGGATTGATCAATAACCAGTAATTACAGCAATATGTCTAATATTATTGCATTATTACAGTTGCATAACCGGGCACTCGAAAGCTGGATAACAGTAATTAGTAATTACCCTTATCAATTACGACGAACAATTAATTATAATATTCTATTATAAATACACAAATAAAACGTGAAAGAATTTATTTTATGACACTCAAAACTACTACAAGGTACACAACTGAAAATATTTAATGGTTATGATTGAAATTTTATTCTCGTTTCGTACCGTGAAGATAAATCACCCCTAATGAGTTTTCCTTTCATACTCTGTGATACTTTGCATTTTTAATGCGAAGAAAAGTGCTCGCGAATAATATGGACCCGCAACACAAATTAACGAAAAATGTAATCAATAAACGTCTGGATTTTGTTGCCACAGTTCCAAGGTTCCATTCTGTTAAAAAACAGGGATTCAAAATCTGCTAAAGCATAAAAAGGAAATTGTTATTCCAGAAAAAATATAAAGAATATGTTTTTTTATGATAGCGTTGCCGAAGACAAAGTCTTAGTGTTTGCTAATGAAGGTAGAAAATTATTGAGTCAAGGCAAAATTGATTTTAAAGACGGTGCACTTAGGCGTTATACGACAATATTTGAAGAAGTATATATGTTAACGCAAATGTCTTTAATCCACCATTGTATAGGTACAATTCCTAGGAAATGTATATAATTCCTAAAATCGCCCGGAAATGTGTGAAATAAATTATATTATCTATACGTTTCCTAAATAGCAATCGGAAATGTATTATATTTAAGATGTCAATGGGTACCCGAGCTTTTAGCGAAGTAAGGGGAGGGTATTGTATTGTATTCACAGATAACTCTGATTCTCAGTTTACTAATGTGTTTTATTCATTTTATTCACAGAAAGGTTTAGTTTTATACATTTCCTAGTACAATATCGGAATTTCATACAATTCCTAGGAAATGTATACATTTCCCAGGATATATATGTATTATAAAAACTTTGAAATAATATTTCATATGTTTCCTAAATAACCTCGATAACTTTGGATAAATTTGCTGGGAATTGTATACAATTCCTAGATTTCGTGCATTCCCAGTAACATATATATCATTCACATGGACATACGCAGCACTGTAGCAGCAACGTGTGTATTTCCAGTCCTTTATGCACGAAGAAAGTTAATAATTAATTAGGTATTTGCGTAATTAACTTTAAGTGCCCTCATAAGGGTACAAAACGAGCATAACTATATCCATCGGTTTAGGTAAATACTCAAAAGTTTTTTCAGTTTTTCGCGTTATAAGAACTCATAAGAACTTTTCTGCCCATGCTCATCTGTTCCGCTATTATATTTCCATCTTTTCTTAGTTGATCCTACAATCTCGCTTATTACCCAAGGCTTCCTAATCTCATTTTGCTGAGATAGATATACAGGGGCAAAAGATTAGTATGCTTAGATTTGCAATTGATACAGCAGTATTAGCATTTAACAAGGAGTTAGAGACAGCTTTAAATAAAATGGAAGCGATATTGCCAAAACAATATTATATGAAAATAAATAAAAGAAAAACAAAAATAGTGGTAGGTATGCAAGGAAAAGAAAGGTAGGGAAAAGGCGAATATAAAGATAGGGGACGAAAGATTAGAAGATGTGGCTGATTTTACGTGGATAAGTCAGGACGGAAGGAGTAGTAGTGATATAAAGCAAAGGATAACGCAGAGTCGAATTGCCTTCAATAAAAAGAAGTCACTTCTATGTTCGCGAACGGGTGCGAAACATGAAACGGTGGGCGCTGAGGAAAATAAAAGGTTAGAAGCGTTCGAAATGTTGTGTTACAGGCGAATGATGAGGATACCGTGGGTAGAGAAGGTTGGAAATGAAGATGTACGTATTAGAAGCAATAGGAGAACAGAGGAATCTATGGAAGTAAATAAGAAATAAATGAGATGGGTTGGTAGGATACCTTCTCAGGCATGAAGGTCTAGTCAGAGAGTTAGGAGGGATAGAGATAGACCTATATTAAATTACTGTTTGCAACTAGTTAAGGATGTGGGTTGTTCTAGTTTTAGGGATGTTTAGCTTAGAATAGCAAAATGTGGAGGGAGCTTCAGAAGGTTAATCGTGGAGGGAATGTTTATTTAATGAAAATTAGCTCAGGGTAGGAAGGACTGGAGGTACGTGTCCAACCAGTCTTAGGACTGACAATCTTATGATATATATAACATGAAGCTGACCTTCATCAACGCTTCTTACATAGGCTCTTGTAGTTATTTATTTTAAACTGAATACTCTGCGCGGCATTTAGCTACTTTTCAATTATACTTAACATGTTGTGTACTTATGTGGCTGATTATCTTATTAAATGAAATGCAGTCGTATAAATATTTTGCACAGTTAATATGCCTACAGTTTCTAATATTTTGCGTACTTTCACCGTCATAATGGCGCCAATAGCCAATTGATGTTGTTCACTTTATGGATGATTTATGGACAATATATTGATTCGCCTACGAACCAACTTTATCATAGGAAAAGCGTGACTCATTATAATCCGAACGGTATCTTGTAGTGTGTGTAATTTAATCGTTTTGCCTTTTAATTCGATTACAATAACCTGAAAAAGATTTTATTCAACGAATATGCTTAGGTGCCCTTTCATTACGAAAAAATTTTTGTAATTGTATTTAATAATTCATTAAAAATGAAAAAATTTAAGAATGAAAGTGATAAACGAAGTCAAACGCCGTTTATTTTCAAATGTCCTTACATACAACGAATTATGATTCGAAATTGAGTTAAGGAAAATTTCTGCTTTACCATCAAACTTTTTAATTATCGTTTCGGACATTGTTTCTACATATGTACCTGTATTACTGTTGTTAAACCCATCATTAACTCACAGAATCTCCCGATAAATAGTGAAAAACCGAAATCATAATTTTTAGTTACTACCGCTGCGGTTGATTGTTCCAAAGAATGTTAATAGAAATTAAAATTAAAGACAATTCGTAATGTAAAATATGCATATATAGATATGTTTGGAATAATAGTGAAAAAAATGTATACGTATGCCAGGGAAACTATAAAACATTTAAGTTAGAACAGATTTGGAGTTATAAGATTCGAGTTGCAGAAGTTCGACAGCAACACCATTTCTGGTCTTCTTTCGCAAAAAAGGAATCAAATCAAATTAAGTTTATTTTGAAATTACATATATTTATTTAAAAAAAATGACGTAACTATGTAATAAGTATAGGGTTGCCACCCGTACTTTATTATAAAGTATTGTACTCTATTTCAAGTGTGCGTACGTTATACTTTATAAGACACAAAGTACACAAAAATACTTTATTTAAGGCCTTAAGTAAACATCATAATTTTGTAAGCGATTATTCGAAATTCAGAGTATTTTTACATCAATAATATTGCACAGAAAAATGGCAAGCCATATTTACGGAACAACCTGATTTCCCAAATCTGTTCAAAGTAGTGTCACTTTTGCTGTCCGTTCCGGCCACTTCAGCATTTACAGAAAGAGTATTCTCTGTTATGAACGCAAAGCGGCGGGACGACAAGAATAAAGCTTCATTAAAACTAATTAAAAATGAACTTTTAGTTTACTTAAATCTTTGTTTGCCATGGCTATTAATGTATTTAAGAGCGACAGCAATTTGTTACTAGCTGCTAGGTGCTACAAAAAATATGTTTTTAAAAACAAAAAATAGAATACTTTTTTTTTAACCTTTTCGTCGAGATATACTTTATGTAAAGCCTGAAAAGGTGGCAACGCTAGTGCTGACCCACCTCCGTTTGAGATTACAGTCTATCCTGTGTAACAAAAAATATGTTTTTAAAAACAAAAAATAAAATACTTTATTTTTATACCGAGCACTTTTTTTTTAACCTTTTAGTCGAGATATACTTTATGTAAAGCCTAAAAAGGTGGCAACCCTAAATACGTAGACATAGAGGGAAAGTATGTGTTACTTGATGTACATCGGTCTTTATAAAAATCACAATTTAACAGATAGTTATTATTTTGGCAAAAGTAGATCGTTTTGATTTTTTTGAGTAAAAATGCAGTACCGTCTGGATCAGCAATTTCTATTTAAATTATTTCTTATGTACTAATAATAATAACAGCATAATGATAAGTAATAAGGAAGCTGGACGAAACGGGCTGCTGACAACAGCCGAACAAAAGAAGCGTTCTTTGGAACACCTGCTGACTGCGATCAATAAAGCCGTAATCATATTATTCCGATCGTTTGCATCGATCGTTCCGAATCGATCGATGTAGCGCGACGGCCGTGCGGCTGGACCGACCGGCGACTCGACAACAACAGCATGTTTTCCACAAAAAGCTTCAGTAGCCAACACCACTACACATTTACGGATACAGTATACAACGAAGCGGTTTCCTGAAAGGTGTACCTGACATCTTCACGCCAATTGAAATGGATAAGTGGCCCACGACCAGTCCCGTCCTTGTCTAAATTACATTCGTTTCCGTGGATTAAACGCAGAAGAAAGACGACGCCAATGTCGTGGCGGCGAAACTAATCGCCGTGTAGATGACACTGTTCTTATTTTATGGTCGGTTAATGGAGCAAGGCGTTATCAGGTGGCTATGACTCGACTGTAATTGTTTTTTGCTGATAAGGCACAGGAGGCGACAGCCGGCGCGGCGCGGCGACCCGATTTCTTCTCTTGAAAATTGAGCAAAAGCTAAAGTGCATAACTTGATAACTTACAGGGATCTATTATATATTTTAAGTAATTTTTGACAAGTTTGTAATGCGTAAGTCAATTTTTCCGATTGTATGTCTACAAAATAAGTTGTAAAAAACGCACCAAATTCACTGAAGTGCAACTAATTACATGTCTCTTGGTGTTGATGTACTACCTACCATTTGAACTACAAATAAGAATGTGACTAATCTGATCTCCAGAATTCTTGTAATCTTGCTATTTACACAGGAAACCTGGCTTACTTACAGATGCTAATCAATAGATTCTTGACAAAAAACTAATTGCGGAATCACTTTAAGTATGCAATGTCATGTATTATTATGATATGTTTTCAACTCTCAACCATTGGTTGTTAATTTGTTAATTAATTAATTTGTTAATTTGATATTAACAAAGCATGAAGGTCTAGTCAGAGACAGAAATAGGAGCTAAGAGGAGTAGAGGTAGATCTGGATTAGATTACTGTTCGCAAATAGTTCAGGATGTGGGATGTTCTAATTTTAGGGAAACGCGAAGATTAGCTAGGGATAGCGATAGTCTTAGGACTGACGACCTTATGATGATGAACAATTAAGACCTAAAATTTATTTTTTTTTCGTCTTTTGCTTATTAAGTTACTTAAGTACCTAAAGGAGCGGACTCTTTGGTATCAACAGAAGAATTGTAGGGAACAAAAATCCCTACAAATTGAGATCTTGGTCGACAACTTGATCGGATAAGTATTAACAGAGAAAATCGAGAAAACTGGAAAATTCAGCTTTTAAATTCATATCTGCGTTTTAATTATACGTAATTGTAGCGCTGTAAGGAAATGAGAGTAATTTATATCTACTTTATATTTATATGTGCGACAACCAGTTGCTGTTGGATATAGAGTTTTTCTATTCTATACTACCTGGACCGTGTGATTTTAACGTTGTAAACTGATATTGAAAGCAGAAGCAGTATCAATCTACAAAATAGCATATCTATTCAGAAAGAATCTATCCAACCTGGTTTTCGCACATATAAAGTAGATATAAACTATTCCCATTACCTGCAATCCCAGCGCTATAACTACAATAACCACAGAAATGTTAATTGAAAATGAAAATGGTAAATTTTCCAGTTTTCCTTAATTTTCATCGTTTATATTGATCCGATCGAGATAAGTTCTCAAATTGAAGCTTTTTTTCATTCCCTATAAACGCCCAATTACCATCCAGCAAAAACTATAACTGACTTCTTCCACCTCGAGAACTTTTCGTTTCTAAATACCCACGCATGTAGTTTTGTTTTTTTATCACTGCTAATATATACATATATAGATCTGTTCTTATCAAACATTTCTACAAGAATGTTAATTCATTATGTGGTAGTTATAAGAAGAAGCACCTGTTCGTTCAAAAACTAAAGCATTTTCTTCTAAAAAAAAGAAATCTAGATTAACAACAACTTTTCTCGCTCTTTTCAACTTTTCAGTAGCTGCCCAGGCATCACACAGCTTGTAACGTAAAAATTTATGTATTTCTAGAACTGTTTTTGCGTTAAAAATTTATCTAAAAGGACTTGCATAATCTTTAGTTGTGTGGTCCCAATGTTGTGCTTGTTATGGCTGAAATGGTGCATTTACCCACAAGAAAATACTACAAAGCAAGACGTACACCACGAGAATCAGATTTTAAAACGTTATTTAGATTTGAGGAGGAGAATATCGTGTGGTTGACGGACAACTTTCTTGGTGCGTATCCCGAAACACGTGGAGCAACCGTGTCACCGGGGCAGAAAATGCGTTATTGTGCGAACCGTTTTAAATTTGCTAACTTTCAACCCTGCACAAGTTAATCAGGAATGTATTAAACAAATAAAATAAACAGCTGTCACGGAACACGCACCCGTTGATTGTTAAATGCAAATTTCAACTAGTTTGTAGAAATCGGTAGGAGCTAATCTGTACCTTGTACTTTATTAATTCGAAGCATTTCCTTGCAAGGACATAGTATAGATTACGAATAGGAGTTATAGCAAAAGTTTTTAACTTCTACCTTTTAGTTGAAAGTAAATACTTTATTTTTATAATTACGGCCTATTGTCTTCAGAAGCAGACGTTACATATTACGGGGACTAACTTACAGCAAATTATTATTTTCTTATTAATTTGTGTTGGTATACCTACATGTAGTGTTGTTTACCCCTGTGAGTGTTGCCAGGACTTTTATAAAGGCTGCAGCTGTCTCACGCAAGTGTCATGCATTACGTTCCGCGATAAAGTCGAATGACAGCTATGCACATATGTATATGCATGTAAAAGTTGTATGTACATTTATTCACATAATATTATTTGTGATGTACACCTATACCTACATGTTATATATTATGTGGGTCCAGATTCTCGTTTATGTTAATTTATAGCGGCTCCGGGGTACGAACTGAATTCGTATCAAACGTTAAGGTACCTACCTCTACTTCGTCATTTGCATTATAAGCCGTCAAATTAATTTACTCGAGGCATTAGAGATGCAAATTAGCTTTCAGATAATTTATACATAAGATAACATACGTTTAATTAATTGCAAGTTTAACTGCTTTTGTGCACTGTTTTCCTTTCTCTTCTGTCTACGCGATGACATTCTGTAATCGATTATTATTATTCTTTTTATTACAAGCGGATGAAAAGCTCTCTTTCTCTCTCTCTCTGTTATGTCAGCACTTGCATTTAAAGGTGCGTCTACACTAGAATCCGTATCCGGCGAATCGCAGCTATACTGACTATATCTATGCAAACGAAAACGTTCAATCTAGATACACATGTGCAGAGAACTACAAAAGGGACGTTTGTCGTCTGTCTTCTAAGGCCGGTCGCACATTGTAAAAAAATTTCTGATGCTCGCTGATAAACTTTTGGGTGTTTCATTCCCACCAGCCAGTAATGCTGGTGGGCGGGCAGTCCCTCCGGACTATGCCGGAAGGTAGGGCGGAAGGCCCTCTTCAGCCTGCTTTCAGGAATCGTGGGAATGGGTGGGTGGTGGTTCGGGTGAGAAAGATGAGACGGACGAAATGAAGACAGAAGAGAGTGAAAGTTTATCTTTGGAATATTACTGCCTCAGCAATTGCCTAAGTGATCCAAAGAAACCACAGAAAAACTTGGACCAAGGCAGACGGACCCGGAATCGAACCGGCGTCCTCCCGAATGCTAAGCAATGGGTGAAATGTTGTTCCGGCGGGTTTAGATTCTGCTCACAACTGATACATTAGAGTCGAAAACAATGAACAACGATGAGTTGCCTTTATTCAACTCAAGAATAAGTTCGTTTGTGCATTGACTTTAACCTCAAAATTGTATTTATACAAGGTTTGAGTAATTTTGTGTCACTTGGTGTTTTTTTTCATTGGAAAGCTCCCATTACGTGGAGAATATTCGATAATAAGTGTAGACACGACTTAATACATCATCCATTCATCGCAAATACATATTTATATATGCATCATCGAAAGGTGAGGTAACCACCTGCAACGATTATTTATGTATATTTGAAAGATACGATTGTCATCCACTAAAAAATAATTTCCTCCTTCGAAGGGGTGACATAATTTTATTTTCATAAATCGATAATTTATTACGCAACTGTTGGATGTAAATCTATTTACTGCAAAAACGTTGGTACTGGAAGCAGCGTTGTAACTAATAATAATTTATTTCACTCAGGATCCATTTCGGCATTAAATTACCCCGCGTTTTGAAGCAAATGAGTTACGGTCGATTGTAATGAAACTTTGAGGATACGTTCTTTAAACCAACTTCATCAAAGGTCTCAGTGAAAGAATTAGGGAATAAATTGGGATTTTCTGAATATCATCCAAAAGACAGTCTCTGGATGTTTAAATAATTAAAGATCTTAAGATCGAATTCAGTAGTCATTTCTTCCCCTATAACAGTTGTGAAATTAGATAGTTCTGAACGGTCACAAGTCACAAACTCGAGATTATTGGGACTTGTAACCGTTGAAACTTTTGATGAGAATGATTAAGGAAAAATTTGGTATGATTACAACCGATCTAAACCCATTTTCCTATCTAAAGCTGCACGATGGGTACTTTGTCATGGGTATTTTAAGTAAGTACTTCAATGTTAATTTCTTTCATTGTTACCTCATCCTGACTGCAGTACATGTTGAAATTGAAATAAATGTATGTCTGCAAGAATATTTAGAGTTTACAAATCTGGAGATGAACCTACGTGCTCTACCTACCCTTTAGGAGCGAACCTGGTAAATGTGTATATTAACATAATGCAATTTTTTGACGTTTGTGAATAAGGTACTTACTTTATTTAGTACACATATGTGTTTATTTAAATATGAATTTATAATGGAATAATTAGTCATCTGATAGCTGTTAGTTGGTAATTAATTTTTTAAAAATTTTATGGAGGTATCTACACAGAGAGGTCGACTGTTAATTATTTATCAGTGGATAATAATTATAAATTACCTACACCATCCATCAGTATGACCGTAATACTGTATGGCAGAGAGGAACCCGGAGAATTAGTAAAAGAACGTTTCCAATAATTTACAGTTACATTGTAATTACGTTGGTGTAAACTTCCATTAAATTTTCTGATAGGTAACATATTTAAATTAGCTTTAGCCGTTTTTAATTACCGGTTAATCGCTCAAAACATTATTCTATTTAACCGGGTCGTTAAATGTGTCGCATTACTGCCATGAAACGATCGAGTTAAGAAAATCGAATAAACTAATAGCGGATGTTGTAAACACAGGAAGGATAAAAACTTCCGGCATGATAATTACTACTTTATCCGTTGCTCCGTGTAATATAAACGTGGCGAAATATTAAATGGGCATAATTAACAATGGGGATAGATAAAAGGCATGTAGAACACAATAACGTTCTATATATCATTTCCTATTTTGCCTTTGTGTTTTCATGTATTCCTGTCACTATGGAAAAATATGCGCTCTAAGGCAGGTAAACATGGATACCTACATGTGTGCCAAAGCCAATGTGTAAAGTTAGGCATTTTGTAGTCCGACCGAAGGGTAGGGTTACCAGCTCTCTAAGTTCAATCCGGAGACAGAAAAATTAAGTTTTCTCCAGACCCCGGATTTTTCAATTCTTATGAAAAATATCATTTTTAGCGATCAACATCATTAAAGACAGTATAACTGTAGGGATAGATATACAGGGGCAAAAGATTAGTATGCTTAGATTTGCAGATGATATAGCAGTATTAGCATCTAGCAAGGAGGACTTAGAGATAGCTTTAAATAAAATCGAAGCGGTATTGACAAAACAGTAGGTACTGTATGAAAATAAATAAAAGTAAAACAAAAATACTGGCATGCAAGGGACGGAAAAGTAGAGAAAAAGCGAATATAAAGACAGAAGACGAAAAATTAGAAGAAGTAGCCGTTTTGGGTATGTAGGAAGTCAGATAAAACAGGACGGAATAAGTAGTAGGGATATAAAACAGAGGATAGCGCAGCGTCGAGCCGCCTTCAATAAAAAGAAGTCACTTCTATGCTCACGAACGGCTAATTTAGAAATCCAGAAATGATTATTAAAGGTGTATGTGGACAGTGAGCGCGGCGGAAAAGAAAAGGTTAGAAGCGTTCGAAATGTGATGTTACAAGCGAATAATGAGGATACCATGGATAGAGAAGGTTAGAAATGAAGAGGTATTAGAAAGAGTAGGAGAACAGACTCTATGGAAGTCAATAAAAAATAGGCGAGATAGGTTAGTCTTAGGCATGAAGGTCTAGTCAGATACATATTAGAGGCAGAAACCGATGTTAGTAGGGGTAGAGGTAGACCTATATTAGATTACTGTTCGCAAATAGTTAAGGATATGGATTGTTCTAGTTTTAGGGAAATGCGAAGGTTAGCTCAGGGTAGGAAAGAGTGGAGGTGCGTGTTCAACCAGTCTTAGGACTGACGACCTTATGATGGTGATTGGTGAGTATATACCCGAATCAAGGATTTAGCCAAAGGGGGGATGCAGAGGGATGCCCCCCAACATTTTCTTCACTTGACTTTTTCAGCGTGTGTTATTATTTAGAACATATGTTAAAAATCGACTTCTTTCAAAATTTCGTGTAAAAAAGAATGTAGGGAATGCCAGTGGGTAAAACTACTTGAGAAACACGGAATATCATTTGTGTATAGGGGTTGTAATAAAATTACAAATTGCCATAAATGCAATATCGGTCCTCAGTTCGGTGTTCACTCTTGCAAGTAACAAAAATTACACTTTTGGTCAATATTTCCAGCCAAATACCCCATCGGTAAATCGGTTTCTAGACGCATACAATGGTACATCAATAGCGGCTTAAGGGGGTAATTCGTAATTATTTCCTAATTCTAAACCTAATAGAAGACATCACGGAAAGCGAGCCCAATGCAGCGAGCTTTCATATAAATGTTATATAGAAAATAATTTTTAAGCGTTTAAGATAAAATTACAAACATTTTACAAGAAACTCAAAATGGTTGTAGAACGTTCTCACAAACCTTTTAGACAAAAACAAAATATTACAAGTGAAAATACAGAAAAATTGACTCTACTGTCAGTCATAAGCGCTTCTTACTGCATTCTTTTTAAGTCACGCTCTAGGGCATTGTTGAAAGAAGTATGTGTCAACGTCAATAAAGTTCATATTTTGGACTCTTTTTACGAAGATTTTACGAAACAAATGTATGTAATTATACATTTTCACGGTCATCTGGTTTTTTAATGATAAAAAGTCGAAAAAAATCAACCAAAATATTTTTTTTTTCAAATTGTTTGTTTTGAGGGTGGATTTATAATAGAAAAACGAAAATTGAAAAAAGTACTACTTCTAAGTTATAATGATAGTCAGTAGAATAGGAGTAGGTCGGTAGGTAGGTGGGAGGGGGTAATACTGAATACTACTAAATTGCTATTCAACTATTTTTTTCCGTTAATCCGCCGTAAAAAGAAACCTTTTGAGACCATAACCATGAAGTCGCTTTGTTTCAATTTTTAATGTGTACCAATAATTATTAATTACCCAAATTAACAACTCCAGTGCCCTCTAAGGTTACCCTAACCCAACCTACCCTAAACATCGTACTCTACTGCATACTAGAACAGAAGAGATAGGTACCTGTCCGAAAGATGTCCGGTACAACTTACATATAATGTAACATAGAACACAAAGCTTGTACAAGATGTTGCGGATTTTTTAAATTCAAGAATGCTAAGATAAATTGTGAAGGTACTCACAACGAGCATTTATGTTTTCTTCCTTATAGTGTGCAAATTACGTCCTTTCATAATAATCAGCGTGGCTGATTAACATTCGTTTGTATTTTAACGTAATTAATTGCGCTATATCCTACGCAACTTCATTTACGTCTGGGATTGTCAGTGTGCAAAACATTATTGCATACAATGTACCGTTAACTCCTTCAAACAATGTTAAATTAACAGAAATAATTGCAAACATAAAAGCCGAGAGTTGCGAAACTATAATTGAATAAATGAACGTGTAGAATCGAAAACACGTGCAAACATTACATATGTACATATGTCACATATGATGGCACTTGCACGTACCTGTACAAATTTAAAGTTTGCAAGATTCTCAAGGTAAATATAAAATTTTTATAACTACTATTTGTCTGTAAAGCCGGTTGTCGACGAAGCCGTTCAGACGGAAGTCGGAACGAAGACATTTGAACGGTGAAGATCGAGAAGGTATAATTGGCATTATGGGTGATGTCTAGTGTCACGAACCGTCGCTATTCTATTCGCTTTTTTGAGTGTTCCATTCCCACCACCCACTAATGCTGGTGGGCGGGCAGTCCCTCCGGACTAGGAAGGAAGGTACGGCGGAAGACTCTCTTCAGGTTCCTTTCAGGAATCGTGGGAATGGGTGGGTGGTGGTTCGGGTGAGAAAGATGAGACGGACAAAATGAAGACAGAAGAGAATGAAAGATTATCTGTGGAATATTACTGCCCCAGTATTTGCCCAAGTGATCCAAGGAAACTACAAAAAAATTTGGACCGAGGCAGACGGATTTAAAATCGAACCGGCGTCCTCCCGACTATACCTCTAGTTCATACCGCTCGGTCTATTCGATATGCCTCAAACGATGTGTATATAAATGTATACACGTTCGATTTACGACGGTCGCGATAAGTTGCTACAAGTGATGAGTATCGAATTAGACACTTTGTCGGCTCTGCCTTAATTTATTGTTTTCTCCTTTAACGGATGTATCATGAAATGTCAAACGATGTAGATGCACTAAAATTCACTTTTCACATTCGGTGTATGAAATTGAATTTATCTTCATAAGTGAGGAGCTCATGTAAACTCATAATTTTCATGAAATAAAAAACTAAATTTGGTTAGCCTATCAACATTTCAGTTGACGTACTACTTACATTTCTGTTTGATCAGTTTCGTAGACAACAGGCTTAAGTATGTTTCAGTAGTTAAGTCAACACTAATGAAATTATGGTCCTTTTTGGAAATCATGCTTGGAGAACTTTTATCACAATACAACAGACGTCAATCGCAGGAAGAACGTTATGGTGGTTAGGTGTATGTCTGAACGGGTGCGAAACATGGACGGTGGACGCGGCGGAAAAGAAATTTAGTGTTACAGATGAATGGCGAGGATACCGTAGATGGAGATAGTTACAAATGAAGAGGCATTAGAAAGAATAGGAAAACAGAAGACTCTAAGTCAATAAGAAATAGGCGAGATAGATTGAGAGAACACCTTAGGCATGAAGGGCCGGTCAGAGACATATCAGAAGCAGAAATATAAGTTAAGGGGAGTGTAGAGGTTACATTAGATTACTGCTCACAAAAAATTAAGGGTGTTAACTGACTTGGGGTTGATGATGAATGCATATATGATATCGCAGTTTAATTAACATGAATGTTACCGTCATCAAACCGTGGAATCCAATGCAATCGTCTCTTGTATTCTTATAGAGTGAATTAGGGCTTCCTAGAACTGATCAGTGATTAGTTCTATTATTTTACTCTTCTTTTGTAGAGTAACTCTTGAGTATACAAAGATTAAGTCACGATAAATTAGGATGTTCCAGAGTTGTGTTATTTTGGCCACTTTACCCAAAACAGACACTTCAGAAGTCAAACCAAGGAAACATGAAGAATATTACCACTCTTGTCGTAACATTTTTCTTTTCTTCTTTTACATTGACGAGTTTTTTCTCTTTTGTCTTTCTTTTATTATTTCGACTTCTTCATTCTGCCCATTTTTTCATGCAGTTATCTGACATCTCCCATGCACTTCTTTACTAATCACAACTCAAATAAAACAATAACATTACCTTTTGTTTATAAACAAATAATGTCATTCAAATATCGATGTAAACTGCAAATGTTAAGAAAAATGTAATACATGCAGCAGTGGTAACATCTAACATTGATAATGAGGAAAATAATAATTTCACAGCTGTTCAGATCAATTGTTTGACAGCTGTGCCTTCTTTCTCGTTCTCCTTTTTTCACATTGTCTCGTCAAGCACCAAATGTGGACAGCATTCTAACTTTCGCTCATACATTTCCATTACTTCCATAGTCCCACACACCAGAAATGTAACAATTTATCACTTCTACTGCTAATATATATATAATCATCAAGATTAAAACATAAAAAAATGCACACTTTTTGATAAAACAATTGTCCCCAAGACAACCGATAATTTGACATTTTTTGCTTATTTGCTATTAGAAAAAGTGGTAAAAAAGGATGGTACACGTGCGTTATCAGGCTTCTGCCGTCCTGGTCCGTGCCATCGGGAATTCCAAGAACGCAGAGACTACTGTTCAGGTTATCGCCGATTAATAAATCTTAAGAATTAGATGTACAATTTCGAAGAACATTCAGGAATGTCATGATCCATTAAGTGTACTAATCTGCCCGGTTATAATACACACATACAACAATATAAGTCGTGTTGGTGGTTAGGTAGGTAGAGAAGGTAGGTAGTCGCCGTTCGAGCGCGCATATCGCTCCAAACAAAGATGATATTAAGGAGTTAGGTCGAAGAATTCTTTGTCAGGCCACCTTCGATAAAGACTCCATTAGTCAGAGCCACCTCAGATAGTGGACTAAGTGCACGAGGATGTCGTCGACGACTGTTGGTTGGGCGGTCGGTGCCGTCTCCTTATTCCTCTTTTGCTACTTATTGTTATTCTTCGAATCTAAAGTTGACTACATTCGTACAAGAAAATAATATTTACTTACAATCTTTGCGTAAGACCATTTTAAGCCAAGTACCTACCTAAATGTATTTACTTGCGTGGCATAATTCTATCTAGGAATACTCAAATATTTCGGAAAAAACATGTACCTATCAGGACGATTATTGAATAAAACTTCACAGACGTCGCATATTACGCAAGTATCTTAGACGTATTGCAAATATCAGCCCAAAAATGCTATTGCTCCAAAGTGTCATTAACATTATGATTTGTACGTAATTATTGTTTGTGATTAATGAGTAAATCAAGGAAGAACAAGCATCCGTATAAAATAAACTTAGACATGTATATTAGGTTTATGATGATATCAAGCTGCCAGAGTAAAATAATTTCAAAAAGTTGAAAGGGGCATTTTTCTATTATTTCTAAATAATCACATGGTAATGGAAGCGGGACGCGAGTTTTAGGCAAAAGTCTTTCTGGCGTCCTCAGTCATGTGCCCAAGGTGTCAAATGTAACTGACCATAAGAAGGAACAATGTTTTCGGAAGAAAGAAAGTCGTCATTATAATGTACCCAAAAGCATCTCCAAATTCAATACAGAAAAAGTTATTTTTCGCAAGCCAATTTAAGTTTGCATACACAGTAATGACCCATCATCATAAGGTCGTCAGTCCTAAGACTGGTTGGACATGTACCTCAACTCTTCCCACATCCTTAACTATTTGCGAACAGTATAATCTAATCTAGATCTACCTGTTTCTGCCTCTAATATGTCTCTGACTAGACCTTCATGCCTGAGAAGGTATTATACTAACCTATCTCGCCTATTTTTTATTGAATTCCATAGAGTCCTCTGTTCTCCTATTCTTTCCAATACCTCTTCATTTTTAATATTTTCTACCCACGTTATCCTCATCATCCGCCTATAACTCCACATTTCGAACGCTTCTAACCTTTTCTTTTCCGCCGCGCCCACTGTCCATGTTTCAGTAATGACCCGGACCGTATTTATTCATTAGTAAATCGCTTTAAGCCCAAATACGTTTGTATCAAGTCATTTATACATCAGTGCGTAATATCTCTAAATCGTATCGCGATTCATTTATGACTAGATTTCGATAATGTGTAGAGCAATGTGATTCGGGGTTAAAATTTCGAAGGCCGTAATTCGACCATTCATGTTAGTTCGTCTTATTGACAATCAAATGTTTTTTTTTTAGAAATTTCCATTAATTAATTGAACGAATAAACAAACCATGTTTCCATCATAGAACATTTATCCCTTATGGGTTTATTTACATTTACTTGTGACTTATTGTTAGTAAGAGTCCTAGCAATCTTCGACCGTCGACCTCGTACGACCGTCAGATCTGTCGCTTGACGATTTTATTTTTTATGAGGTATATAGATGCCATCCATACATGCAGAAAAACTTAATTTAATAAGGTGGTCTATAAGGTAAAATTGTTTGTTTTAATGCAGCGATGCAACCGTATGTATAAGTTAATTTTTATAAAACGGGTAAAATTCCATAAATGCACATGAAATTGAAATAGGGAAAGGGTAAAAATATTTTTTGAAGCACTCCAGTCCTTCAGTGTTAAAAAACAATTTTCGTGATCTACTGTGAACAAATATATGTATAACAATAGCCAAATCAGTATTTCTAAGTTAATAATTTTCCATGTTCATTACAGTGATACCATGTAGACGTTCCTGTCTCATCGTGATCCCTAACCCATTATTCTTAAGCACATTATTAACGCGGAAAAAGAACGTTCTCTGTACAGTTGGAGACCATTAAATTTAAAAAATGCGTAACAGTAATTCTACTTTTTTTGGGAACAGTTAAAATTAAAGAGCTTCGTGCTTTTTGCTATCAATAGGAAACATTAGTCTATAGCATAAAAAATAACACAAAAGAAACGCAACAACGGCGAAATAAAACTGCAACACAATTTAAAAAAATGGTCCGCAAACAAAAAAATATATTTTATCTCCAGATAGCCCATATAGATCAACTGTGATTATGGTCCTATCTTAGTTAGAAATTAAATTCGATATGAAAAAAGTGACGGGCGAAACAAACAAGGCCCCTCTCCCTAGTAAACTATAAGTATCATAAATGACATTGTTAGTTACAGCAACAATTTTTTTAATTTGAGGTAGTTTGTAGTAGGAAAATAAAAAATCGAAAAAATGATTTCAAATTAATATTGCATATTAATCCACTATTAAGTAACTAACAATGTCATAGCCTCAACATCCATTTGTTAATTTGGTTTTCTCAGAAAATCTTGTGACGAACTGTAAGCTGCGATGACAGTGTGTAACCAGCATTTCAGCCGAATACTTTTGCTTTCTGGTCGGGAGCCATAATCGCATTATTGCTCTGGCGACGCGGCTCTTTCGGAGAAGTCGAGATTGAACTCGTTTAAAAAAGGTAACAAGAAATTGGCTTACTTATAAAGAGTGTTTGGGATTTTTCTGTTCATTACTGAAATTGTTACCGACAAATTGGCCATTGGTTTAAATGCAAACGTTAATAACGATTTATTTTGCTGGCAATACCAAACCATTAGTAAATTAAAAAATTTAATAAAATGACAATATTGACATATATTTAAAGGTATTTATCGAATTCATATGAGTTTAATGAAAGCTTTTGATGATCACCATTGTTGTCTGAATCAAAAAAATATTTGCACAAAATGTGCGTTATACTACCTACTACTATTACCTACTCTATACTGTATTATGATTATGTAGTGATAAATTTTGTAACGTAATAGTATATTATGAAGGAAACAATTCATCAATGTAATATTACTTTTTAATCTATATATCGAAGATGCGATGAACATCATTAAAGACGGAACAACATTAGGGATACACAGTGGCGGATTATCCTTAAGACAAAGTAGGCATATGCCTAGGGGCGCAAGGATAAAAAAGGGCGCGCGCGGAAGTTTTTAAATCTAAAACAAAAAAAAAGGAAGTATATAATAAAAAAAAAGTATTTTGCAAAATATATGACGGCCAGAGGGGCGTCTATGAGGTGCCAGCCTAGAGCGCTCTCGACATTTAATCCGCCTTTGGGGATACATACACAGGAGCAAAAAATTAGATGATATAGAAATAGTAGCATCTAGCAAGGGGTTACAGGTAGTCTTAAATAAAATTAAATAAATAAAAGTAAAACAAAAATACTGGTATGCAAGTGAAAAAAGAGTAGGAGTCAAAAATTAGGTATTTAGGAAGTCAGATAATTCAGGATGGAAAGAGTAACGATGATATAAAACAAAGGTTAGCAGACGGTAGACTTACCTTTAACAAAAAGAAGTCCGTTTTATGTTCGCAAAAAGTTAATTTAGAAATTCGAAAAAGTTTGTTAAAGGTATGTCTAAAGTACGGCTCTATAAGGCTGCGAAACGTGGACGGTGGTCAAATGTGGTGTTACAGGTGAATAAAATAGGAGAACAAAGAGCGCTATGGAAGTCAAAAAGAAATACGGCCAAAACAGAAACAGGAGTTAAGAGGGATAAAGGTAGACTTATATTAGATTAGTGTTCACAAATGGTTAAGGATATGGTATGTTTTAGTTTCAGGGAAATACAAAGATTTGCTCAAAATAGGAAAGAGTGGAGGTGCGTGTCCAACTTGTTTTATGATTATAATCATGATGTAATGTTACTATTTTTGTATTAAATGCAAGATTAGTTGAAGAATTTTATTTAGTGAGCAACTATTTACTATTACCGATATATATACATATGTACTATACACTAGTGAGCTGATAATATTGACCGAGTCTCCCGAAAATAGTAAATAATAGAAAGTTAGAGAATGCAACAGATGCTGGACTCTCGATGCTACATCACAAATTCAAGAGGATAGAGTCCCTTAACCGACGATTATTCAGTAGTCATATACGAATTTGATGTAAATTTTCAATCCACGTCCATGATAATTTCAAGTATCAACGTCATTTCCGAATTGTCAAACATTAATAAGAGTCCAATAAAGCCTCCTTAAAATAAACCTTCCTTATTATACAATACCTATTTGTAAACTATAAGAAACTTTCCGAAGATGGTTGGAGATATGTACCGTCACTCCTTTCAATCTTGACCGAATCCTTGCGTTTCCCGGAAACACACATCACTCATATGTTAACTACTTACTAACAATAATTTAATCTAGGCCTTCTTTTGCAATTCTTTGCTTTTGTTGTCTCTAATTAAAAGAAGGTGTAGCATTAAAAAATTTAAGGAAAAATAAGGCACCAGATATAGATAAGATACAGGCAGAAATCCTAAACCATGCAGGACAAGAGGTTGGAAATCATATGTTTAGGCTTAACTTAGTCACTTACGAGACGGGGAAAGTCCCGGGAGATTATAAACGGATCGTGGTAATAACCATACCTAAAAAGAGAGGCGCGGATAGGTGGGGGACATAGATATCTCAGTTTTAGAGAAATGCGAAGATTAGCTCAGGATAGGAAAAAGTGGAGATGCGTGTCCAACTAGTTTAAAGATTGACGACCTTACGATGATAATATATTAGGAAGATGCCCAACCATTCCATCTTTCCTCTTTCTTTTTCGCTTGCATTGTGTCCTATATGTTACACTTTTTCTTATATAACGTAGATATTTTCGATAATTTGAACCATGTATAAGAAACTAATTTCTATACGTACTATAGTATTTAAATTCAAATTCAGTTCCTTCTAATAAGTACCCTATCTCTCTGATCCTGTTTCAATTATAAGCAAATGTTTTTTGAAAATTGTATATAAAGAGGTACCTAGGTGTCCTAACAGAAGACAAGAGAGACTGTAATCCCGATATATCACAGTAATACATTTCGAAAAAGTTTTTTATAAGGAAAACAGAACACATCTAATTTGTATCCTTATTCCATCCAACACCTTTATCTTTTTGGAGAAGATAACAAACAACTTCCATAATATGAATAAAAGGGGCTGAATATACACAAATATACCAAATTTAAGTAGCTATTAATGTCAACAACCTATTTATATTCGTGATGGGATTTTACTTTGACCGTTTGAATAAAAACTGATCTGATGACAATGTTTCTTAAATAACTTTTATGTTTTGAGAGAATTGTGTGTAACGAAATTGGTGCCCGCTAAATCCTTACAGATTTCAATGGTGATAGATTTCAAACTTTGGATTCTAGTGGTTAGATTAAAAGTCGTTGAGGTGTACTCCACTTTTACAAAGTTCATTGTCATCCCTGATCGGAAACCATGACACATCCATAATATGCAATACTCATGGGTGTAAAACATCGACATATGCATATATAAATACATACTTGAAAGTATTCAATACGTATAATGTAGGTATAATTGTACATTGAAAGGCCATACAGAAGAATACAACTTTATGGAACCATATTTCAAAAAGATGAGCTTTTACGACATAAAGCTCATTAAGACTCTTGATCTACACGTTGAGAAATATCAGAATCCAAAGTTTCAAAAAGTTAGACATAGATAATAGGGCCATTTTTCATAAAGATCTAGCGGGGCTTTTTAACCATTCGAAAAAATAAAATCTTATAGGTACCCATAGTTAATCAGCAGTCAATCAGCAATAAAAGTATGGTACGCTATTTAACCCGCTTGCAAATTTCTATTTAACTTTTATTAAACAAAATCTAGTTAAGTAGATACATATTACCTAATAATATGGAGTATATATTTCCATAATTCTGTTCTTGTTAAGTTATATGATTCTTGAAAATAATAAATAAAAAAAACAAAACGCACATATTTCATAATAGTTAATAGTAATTCAGTTTGAATAAATTGCTAAAAGTCAGTGTCCTGGGTATCCGACGGAGGAGCAACTTGTATTAATTTGTAAATTAAAGGTTAGGTAGCTATCAATATGCACATGTTTTATCGGATTCCGTTTATGAAGGAACATATTTATACTAATATGTCATATTTTGTGCCCTACGAGGGAAAACAGCAATTATTACAGTGTTCTTTTAAAATGCTTTCTATAACAAATTATGATTTATAAGCAAACATCGTCGGTAAAAAACGATTAGAATCTTAATGGTATGTATGTTTTTGAAGAATAAATATTTAATAAATATCCCCCACGGGTGCCTATTACAAAGGATCTTCCATGATGCCGACGTATAAAATATGAATGCACTTTACTCACCCAGCTCCGTGGTGGTAAAGTTGCTCGAAGGTGACGTAGAAAAGGACAACCAACCAAATAAGTAAACAAACAAAAGTAAACACTAAACAATAATACTTCAGCTGTGTCAAAGCCTACTACTTCCAGAGAACTGTTCTCTCTCACCTGCTTTGGCCGAGCTTTAACTCATGTTACCTGTATGACGTGCATTCATCCAATGGAAAACGACGAACCTACCTTGTTTCTGGGTACCAACCAATGAGGTTCAAGAAGGCGGACAGAACGAGTTGATTAAAATAATGGAAACGATAGATTATGAAAATGCTAATATGGTAGCTAATTGTTTGTTATACCTTCTAATTGTCGTGAATTATGTATAAGTGAGCGTTTTTATGACTCTGTTGCTCGCAGATGTTGCCGTTTGCAGGAAAATTGACCGGGACCCTGCGTTTTTAGGTTCAATCAAGAATTGATTAAAGTTAATGGGAGAATTAGTGAAATGCTTTACGACATGAAAATGTAACAGTCTATCGTAATTGATTCATTTATCGTTTGTACAGTTCGAAACAAAAATAATTCTATACTTTAACTACCTCCCCACCTACGTACAGTGCCTTACTTAGGTATATGAAGGACTTCGACTTGCGCTACTTTACATTACAAGAATTCGAACTTTTTCATATTCTTCTCCTTCCTAACCCCAAGCGATCTTCAAATTTTCCAAAAACTACAACATCTTAGAACGGAAATGTAATTTAGGTCTTCCTCTGCTCCTCTTTGTTCCTATTTCTGCTTCTAAATTCTAATGACTTTTACTAACCCTTAATATATCAGGTGCTGTCCATTCCGCCGAAGCATCCTTTGTTCTCCTATCCTTTCTAATCCTTTCATTTCTAACCTTTTATATCAACGATATTTTCATCATCCACATGTACTTTATGCACATTTGAAATTCTCTTAAATTTTTCCTTTTCGCCGCGTTCACCGTTCCAGTTTTGTATCCATACTGATCCACATGCTCCAAACATATCCCTTGATATAGTTATAAAACAGGAGACTAAGGATAACAAAATGTTAAAACGTATCTGAGCAAAAATCGCGGAAGTGATCATAATGTTCTAATTGCAGAGATCAGTCTCAAATTATGAAACCACACAAAAAAATCTGCGACTGACAGATTGGAATTAAGAAATGACGCCACATACATTCAACAATGAATGATATTACTACAAAACAGAGTAACTTAAAAACCAGACGAATTATGGAACATTAGAAGAAAAAAATGGATGAATTTAGAACAAAATATGGTACTCAAAAGAAAAGTCAAAATAAGCCGTGGATATTACAACACACACTTACATTAATAAATGAATGAAAGAAGATAAATCTGCTGCCATCGGTAACACCAGAAATGATGAAGATACCGTGGATAGAGAGGGTTAGAAATGA
>NW_020442454.1:681666-689049 GCF_000699045.2 Agrilus planipennis | reverse complement strand
GCCGCGCGAGCTCACTTTTGACCAAAAACAACGACGAGTTGATGATTCAGAGCAGTGTTTGAAGATGATCACGCGTAATAAACCCGAGTTTTTGCGTCGATATGTGACAATGGATGAAACATGGCTCCATCATTTCACTCCGAAGTCCAATCGACAGTCATCGGAGTGGACTGCATGAACCCACTCCAAAGCATGCAAAAACGCAACACCCTTGAAGGGAATTATGTTGAATAAAAAAAACGAATTTTGCAAAAAAAATGTGTTTTACTATTTTAGGCCGGGGACTTTTCAATTGACCTGTTATGGAAATTAACTTTTAACATATCAAACTAAATTTTAACTAATTATGAGATGAAACCTTGAATACATAACTAGTAAATTAACGTTATCAGCAAATTGTACGAAAAGTCCCAGATCCATTTGGTTAGGCGGAGACTCATTCAGTGAAAGCTCTGGGCCATGTCCTGGTCCACTTTGAATATTAATAGCTTGACAAAACGTAAAATTTAAAACCGCAAGCATTCATCTTCACATACCTACTCGAAGACGCTTTACTTATTTCAAAAGAAAAGCTGACTGCGCCCCTTACTATCATCATTTGTAAATGTTTTAACAACATATTTTTAATGAGGGAGTTTCATAATTATGGCATATTTCAGTATTATCCTAACACAATTTAGAGTTTTTAATTTTTTACTTTACATTTACAGGCAAGTTACGTATTTAAATCGCTCATTAAAATGTCGACATACTTACATATTCCAACAGACATGAATCCACAAGTTCTGTATTTTGAGTAACCTATTCTCGAGATCACGCTGAAATGCAACTTTCATCCAGATTCTACATTTCATTGAAAGATAGTAACGGCAAATAAGGGGCTGCCTAAGCGTCACATAACGCAAGAGGGAGCTATTCTTGTTATTTCATTCGAAAGGTAAAAATCGTTTTCATTCTCATTATTTTCTGAATTCCAAACAAATATTTTTGCATAGCAGGCGAAATGTAACGAACGTAAGAGAGGGGTGGTTCTGTCGTTAAGGTCCTATTACGTAGGGAGGGGAGAGGTGTCATCATTTGGGGCATTTTTCGTAATTCATGGACATCTGACTAAAACTTATGGTCATTGTCAGCACACAACAAGCATTGTGTATTTTAACGCTGCTTACAAATTTGAAAATGGAATAGGGCCTTCTACCGCTGCTTATGATTAAGCCAGCGCGGGGCCTGTAGCAAATTCTATCAAGGGGCCCTTAGACTGTTTTGGGTTAAGTACTTATGGAGTTTATGGTATTAAATAAAACAAAACTGTTACAAACAAACTTTTTTGATTTAATTTGGGCAAATTTATAAATAATGNTAAATAAAAAAAACAAAACGCACATATTTCATAATAGTTAATAGTAATTCAGTTTGAATAAATTGCTAAAAGTCAGTGTCCTGGGTATCCGACGGAGGAGCAACTTGTATTAATTTGTAAATTAAAGGTTAGGTAGCTATCAATATGCACATGTTTTATCGGATTCCGTTTATGAAGGAACATATTTATACTAATATGTCATATTTTGTGCCCTACGAGGGAAAACAGCAATTATTACAGTGTTCTTTTAAAATGCTTTCTATAACAAATTATGATTTATAAGCAAACATCGTCGGTAAAAAACGATTAGAATCTTAATGGTATGTATGTTTTTGAAGAATAAATATTTAATAAATATCCCCCACGGGTGCCTATTACAAAGGATCTTCCATGATGCCGACGTATAAAATATGAATGCACTTTACTCACCCAGCTCCGTGGTGGTAAAGTTGCTCGAAGGTGACGTAGAAAAGGACAACCAACCAAATAAGTAAACAAACAAAAGTAAACACTAAACAATAATACTTCAGCTGTGTCAAAGCCTACTACTTCCAGAGAACTGTTCTCTCTCACCTGCTTTGGCCGAGCTTTAACTCATGTTACCTGTATGACGTGCATTCATCCAATGGAAAACGACGAACCTACCTTGTTTCTGGGTACCAACCAATGAGGTTCAAGAAGGCGGACAGAACGAGTTGATTAAAATAATGGAAACGATAGATTATGAAAATGCTAATATGGTAGCTAATTGTTTGTTATACCTTCTAATTGTCGTGAATTATGTATAAGTGAGCGTTTTTATGACTCTGTTGCTCGCAGATGTTGCCGTTTGCAGGAAAATTGACCGGGACCCTGCGTTTTTAGGTTCAATCAAGAATTGATTAAAGTTAATGGGAGAATTAGTGAAATGCTTTACGACATGAAAATGTAACAGTCTATCGTAATTGATTCATTTATCGTTTGTACAGTTCGAAACAAAAATAATTCTATACTTTAACTACCTCCCCACCTACGTACAGTGCCTTACTTAGGTATATGAAGGACTTCGACTTGCGCTACTTTACATTACAAGAATTCGAACTTTTTCATATTCTTCTCCTTCCTAACCCCAAGCGATCTTCAAATTTTCCAAAAACTACAACATCTTAGAACGGAAATGTAATTTAGGTCTTCCTCTGCTCCTCTTTGTTCCTATTTCTGCTTCTAAATTCTAATGACTTTTACTAACCCTTAATATATCAGGTGCTGTCCATTCCGCCGAAGCATCCTTTGTTCTCCTATCCTTTCTAATCCTTTCATTTCTAACCTTTTATATCAACGATATTTTCATCATCCACATGTACTTTATGCACATTTGAAATTCTCTTAAATTTTTCCTTTTCGCCGCGTTCACCGTTCCAGTTTTGTATCCATACTGATCCACATGCTCCAAACATATCCCTTGATATAGTTATAAAACAGGAGACTAAGGATAACAAAATGTTAAAACGTATCTGAGCAAAAATCGCGGAAGTGATCATAATGTTCTAATTGCAGAGATCAGTCTCAAATTATGAAACCACACAAAAAAATCTGCGACTGACAGATTGGAATTAAGAAATGACGCCACATACATTCAACAATGAATGATATTACTACAAAACAGAGTAACTTAAAAACCAGACGAATTATGGAACATTAGAAGAAAAAAATGGATGAATTTAGAACAAAATATGGTACTCAAAAGAAAAGTCAAAATAAGCCGTGGATATTACAACACACACTTACATTAATAAATGAATGAAAGAAGATAAATCTGCTGCCATCGGTAACACCAGAAATGATGAAGATTATAATAAGAAACCCAAGGACAAAAATGAATATCTCTCCCCGATATACAGAAAAATAGAAGCCCACAAGCTTCAAAATGAACCAAAGAGACTTATTCAGAAATGTAAAACTTCTATCGAAGAACTTTAATCCAGAACACCTACCAATACAAGACGAATCCGGTGGTGTGTTGACAGATACGATAGAGATTCTACTGAGATGGTTGCAATTTGGATCTTATAAACGGCAACAACGAACAACGAGTAGTGATTACAGAAATCGACATTTGAAAGAGAGCTATCCATCATCAGGTGTGATAGAGAGGTAGCTTTGCAATGACTTGCAAACAATAGATCAGTAGGAGCAGATATTAAGGCAATAGGAGAACCATCAGTAGATATAGGGCTTAGTCTGTAGTAAAGTTTGAAAAAGCTACCTGACTAAATAAAAAAAAACTTTTGGGTGTTTCATTCCCACCAGCCAGTAATGCTGGTGGGCAGGCAGTCCCACCAGACTAAGCCGGAAGGTAGGGCGGAAGGCTCTCTTCAGCCTCGTTTCAGGAATCGTGGGAATGGATGAATGGTAGTTCTGGTGAGAAAGATGAGACGGACGAAATGAAGAGAGAAGAGAATGAAAGATTATCTGTGGAATATTACTGCCTCAGCATTTGTCTAAGTGATCCAAGGAAACCACAGAAAAACTTGGACTAAGGCAGACAAACCCGGAATCGGACCGGCGTCCTCCCGAAAGCTAAGCAATGGTCTAAACCTCTGGGTGACCAAATGACTGGACACAATCAATTTATTTCACAATACAATACCTGAGAAAGAACCTAAATAACATTGTTCAAATCACAGAACCAACCCTCTTATAAGTCGTCCCAGTAAGATATAATACAAGACCGCCGAATGACCATCACAGTATAAATGTCAGGTAAATGAATGATTTTATTGTATCGGTTATGCTTTGTTTCCTTGATTATTCCAATGCTTTTGAGAACGTCAGTTGAGGCATTCCATGGCAAGTTCTACTAGAAATCATCTCATCAAACTAATAAGGACATTATATCTACTCCAACAATAAGGCCTGTGTTACAATAATCAATGGCAGAAATAAAGTCAACATGTAAGTGAATTTGGCCGCTCTGTAGATACATCGAAGATCGAACTCCCCAAGGAAAGGGGGAACTTTTACCACCCATAAGCTAACCTAACCTTGTTCGACAAAAAAAAGAAATGAAAAATAGAAAATTAATTATTTCAGAGTGAAGTGCACTTGGAATGTTCATGCTTCTGATTACTAAGGATTAGAGGAAAACATTGATAGTTGTTATGTATTTATTCTAACTCATCTACATTTGATACATAATCTCAACCTGAGTACGGCTATAATAAGTAAAAAAACTACAATCGCCACTTCCAACACTACATTTCAGACGCTTCTAGCAAATGACAATCTGCAATATTTTTTAACATTCTTGGATAAAAAGGAAGGGAAATTTACAATTACTTAAGTATATAATTAAATTTTCACTTTAAGTAATGATAATTAGGTACCTATTTAGTTTGTTTTATTACCATTTTTGATAAAATTTCGCTTAAATTTACCTATCAACAAGCAGTTAAAATAATCGTCGCGCTCTTGTGAATATGAATATTCCAAGCGTAAAATTATTTTCCTTTAACTGATAACTTTTACAGTTTTCAAGCCCTCATCATGGTAATGATATGCAAAATACTTAACTAGACGATATACCTATTATAATTATTAAGACATTCAGAATTTTACGGAACAATTGATAAGTAAACAGTTTTATCAAGGCAAATGAATGTTAAATAAGTGATAAAATACAAAAACCTTGTAGAATATGTGTGGAAATGATGTGTATTTTATAATTCATGCAGAACTTCAGAAATAACATATAATTAGTTGAAATTTGTTAAAAACAATTAATGCAACCGGTATCTATTTAATTTTAAAATTAACGCTTCTGTAATCTAATTACATATACGGATTGTTATAAAAGTGCTTCATTCTGCAAAGGATTTTTCAGGTGGATGAAACGTATGTTATTATGGTCTTTAAACGTTAAAAGTTGAACAGTTCTTCTCATGAGCGTATACAATGGTGACCCCTCTTAGAAGTTAAAAGGCTACACTTGAAATGACCAGGAAATAAAAACCTTAATTGTAAGGAAAAAGTCGTAATGAAATAGAATTTAAGGAAAATGCTATTTTTGGGAAACATGCGAGTGTTTTTAAATGAAAAACTTCGTTTTCTATTCAGTAAAAATTATTCAACGAAGGAGGTATTGTAGAGGATCTTTTTCTCGGCTCGGGTTCACTTGAACACTCTCGTCTCTTTTTCTTCCTAACCCGGGGCAGCTTTTAGAAAGCTACCACCGGTATGTCACAAATAAAAACGTCTGCACCATCGACATGAAGGCTACGGCAGTATATATTTTATTTTTAAGTAAAATTTAATTGCTTGGGTTCCTCCTAACTCCTAGACATGATTTTATGGAAAATTTCATTATCCGGAACCTACCTGACTATTCCTTTGGAAACCAACTTAAAACAAGAACGTGCAACGGTAAGACGAAATCAGTTGTCGAATTCTTTGGTAACGTTAAAGATTAACTAAGATGAAACTAATATTTAGGATGATCCTGGTTCTAAAAATGTCGTAGTTCCAAAGGGAATCAAACGTGTGAAAAGGTTTCAGATGCATTACAGTTAATCGAAAATTTGCATCATAACTATCATATATAAAATCGGAATTAAGACAGATCTACAGGGTCAAACTTAAAGCTGTAATTCAAACTTAAAGCTGCAGTTCGATATATTAACTTACTTGTGAGCTTTAAGACTATATAGAGATTTTTAAACCTAATTGATTTATTGCAAAATTGGAATATTTACAATAAACAACTTAAAAATCAATATTCAAGAAAATTTAAAAAAATATTCAAAAATAAGAACTTTATATTAAATCGAATTTTTGCAATATTAATTAGTTATTGATTATGTAAAAGCAGGGAAAGGAATAAACAAAAACAGGAAATGAAAAATTAGAAATAATCGTTGACTTCCGGTATGTAGGAAGTGAGCTCTTACTTGTCGGCCACGTCTTGTGGCGCCCGGGGGGGCAAAATTCAATGGGGCGCCAAACGATATAATATAAAAAGATGAAATAAATTTTCTGTTGTTCTAGCCGCCGCTTAGGTGATCTAACAAAATTTAATATTAAATTCTCAAATCGAAGTACCTACTGACCCCTTCCCTCCACGTGACAATATTATAATGCCACACTGGATTTTCCCTTCCACCCAATTAGCATAAATTGACAAAGTAACGAAGCAATTTAATGAGAGGTATATAATAAGCGTTGCCTTCAAAATTAATTTTTCTTATACAAACAACTCTACGATAAAGACATTGCAGTTAAATTTAAGAGAAAAACTGACGTTTGGCTATAAGCTATAGACTAGTTAGTATTTGAAAAAAGAATTAAAGAGGCAATCAAAATTTAAGAATTCGAATTTAGTCCCCAATAACTGACGAAATCCGTCATAAAATTGCAATTAGGAAGGAAGGAAAACCACAGAAAAACGTGAACCAAGATAAACATAACCAGAATCGAACTAATGTTCTCCCGAATGTTTAAAAAGCTGGAAGTTATAATAGAATTGTGTAGCGACAAACTTAGGCGTGTTACTCCGGCTTTACATTCTTTAACGTGATGAATTCTAACAGAATCATATAATTAAAAAAAACATAAAAATGAAATATTCTTACACAAAAAACTTTTTGTGAACATATGTGGCGGGATCCGCCGCACTTACCAATTATCTTGTGTTTTAACGTTTAAACACTGTAATCCACTTAATCCAGTACTAATTGAAAATACGTAGTAGCGCAGTAAATCAAAACTGGTCATGAATTGCATACTTCAAACTTAAACCGCTTTGTACTAAGTATGTATTTTTTACAGTAAAAACTAAAGCCGATTATTAACGACTCATTTTATCATAGAGACAAAGGCCGGTATTTTTATGAAAGAAAAATAGAAAAAGACAACTGGTCTTGCTCCTACAACACGGCAAATATTGTAAAATGTTTGTTCGACATGCCTTGCTTAGATCTGACTCCAGTTGTAACGATAAAAATAACGAAAATAGAGCATATTTCCATAATAATGTAGATTTTTGTAGG
>NW_020442454.1:674131-679203 GCF_000699045.2 Agrilus planipennis | reverse complement strand
GAATACATAACTAGTAAATTAACGTTATCAGCAAATTGTACGAAAAGTCCCAGATCCATTTGGTTAGGCGGAGACTCATTCAGTGAAAGCTCTGGGCCATGTCCTGGTCCACTTTGAATATTAATAGCTTGACAAAACGTAAAATTTAAAACCGCAAGCATTCATCTTCACATACCTACTCGAAGACGCTTTACTTATTTCAAAAGAAAAGCTGACTGCGCCCCTTACTATCATCATTTGTAAATGTTTTAACAACATATTTTTAATGAGGGAGTTTCATAATTATGGCATATTTCAGTATTATCCTAACACAATTTAGAGTTTTTAATTTTTTACTTTACATTTACGGGCAAGTTACGTACGATATTTAAATCGCTCATTAAAATGTCGACATACTTACATATTCCAACAGACATGAATCCACAAGTTCTGTATTTTGAGTAACCTATTCTCGAGATCACGCTGAAATGCAACTTTCATCCAGATTCTACATTTCATTGAAAGATAGTAACGGCAAATAAGGGGCTGCCTAAGCGTCACATAACGCAAGAGGGAGCTATTCTTGTTATTTCATTCGAAAGGTAAAAATCGTTTTCATTCTCATTATTTTCTGAATTCCAAACAAATATTTTTGCATAGCAGGCGAAATGTAACGAACGTAAGAGAGGGGTGGTTCTGTCGTTAAGGTCCTATTACGTAGGGAGGGGAGAGGTGTCATCATTTGGGGCATTTTTCGTAATTCATGGACATCTGACTAAAACTTATGGTCATTGTCAGCACACAACAAGCATTGTGTATTTTAACGCTGCTTACAAATTTGAAAATGGAATAGGGCCTTCTACCGCTGCTTATGATTAAGCCAGCGCGGGGCCTGTAGCAAATTATATCAAGGGGCCCTTAGACTGTTTTGGGTTAAGTACTTATGGAGTTTATGGTATTAAATAAAACAAAACTGTTACAAACAAACTTTTTTGATTTAATTTGGGCAAATTTATAAATAATGCTGTTGATATCGACTTCTCAGAGTAAATCGTGTTCAATATTCATTAAAGCGAGGTGATTAATACGTTGTTGGCTAATCGTGTTCCTCAATTCATTTTTAACACGTTTTAATGTGGAGAAAGATCGTTTACCACTACAGTTGGTGGTCATGAGAGACAAATAAATGCGCAAAACAATTTCAACATTCGGGAAACAAGATTGTAAAGAATTATTTAACAACAGCTTGTAAACCTGCATTTCCAGAGCCTCATGATTCCTGCTGTCAATAATACTAGCGATACACATCAGAATTGAGCATTGCAGCGAACTGCACTAATTCGTCGCCCAAACTGTCCTCCAAATCATCTGCGTAAGCACTTACTATGGTTGCAGATTTTTTCAAAATTTCTTCTGGTGGAAGAGATTAGGGAATTCCCTGTTTTGTTTAACAGTATTGCCAACGTGCGTGTAGTCCGATGCAAAACATGATTTTTGGTATGACCAGCAGATAGAAAAATAAAATTATAGGTAATTCTGAGTTGTGACTAAATCTAATATATAAATAATACTTTTTTATGGTCAGAAAACGTTGGTGCGCGGGGCCCGCAGCATTTGCTACTCTTGCTTCGTGGCTAATCCGGCACTGGATTGAGCATTAAAAATTAATTCACATAATATTAATAATATTGAAAAGCTTAATAAAGATCTTTTGTTTTGCTTTGTTATAACGGAAAGATTTTATCAAATGTATTAATTATGCAATGAAGCTTAATAATTTTAATTGCTTCAATATTATTTATCTAAAATTTGAACTTTAACTAGCCTTGAAATAATTTAGGTCTTCACAATTAGTGCCAATTCTGTTATGAAATAATATAATTTTTCGGACATAATGGTGTTTTCTTCCCTTTTGTTAGAATTATCTATCTAACAAATCGTCGGCAGCTGCACCATACATCCATCAGCTTATTAACGTTAGACAGATAAATTCAACCGAGAACTCAACAAGGAATGAGAACACTCATACCATCAAGCTCGAAAGGCAGTTTTTTTTTTCACATAACTAGAAGATAAATTACTTTCTTCTTTAAAAATGTATATAGTAGTACCTCGAGCATCTACTTACGCTACACCCTCTTACGCGAATTCAGATACGCGATTTTTCAAGCGCAAAAAGCTAAGATGTTCAAAATTAGTAGCTATTTTTATTTTAAGTCTAGAAGTTAACATTTAGAAACGAATGTTCAATATAAAAAAAGGTTACAAATTTTGGAAATCGTAGACTAGAACGAAGAACGCAATTTTCTTACAAAACGAGGAATAAAAGAATTACAAGCGTGCTAGGAGGAAATTTTGCGTGAGAAGAAAAAATATTTGAACCGTCAAACGATTTTGTATATCAAAATAACTTTTAATACGCAATTTGTTGTATTATCTAAGATTTTATTACACATTTTTCTTTTAGGTTATTGTATTCTTTAGTTTTTTTAGTCCCAATTAAACATAATTTGTTTGTATTTATATGGAAAATTATACCCGACTTATACCTGAATTCGATATTTACAATGTTACCAATCGGTCGGTCACATTTATCGGGCAGTAATCAGTTACTAATTTTGTTCAGGTTTGTTGACGCCTTAATTGGTTTTATTATCTCTAGATTTAAAGTAAAATATGGAGACTGTGGTGGTGGACTCATTTTAATTACGATTCTCGGATTGATAATGTCCACATTAGATGTGGGCGAACCACGTGTCCGCGGCGAATACGTTTTGTGGTAATTAGGGTGAGTCTCTTTTTTGATTATTTATTGTCTCTAGCTGTTTTGCATGGAATAAAATCTGCAGAATATTTTCTGATGAAAATTATTCGCCTGGAGTAAAACCATTCAATATTGAAAAATTATAATTGCCTACAGGACCAATGTTTTTCTTAGGGGCATTTACGAAATTGGTGTATCTGTTACCGAAAATGTATTAAATCTAGGAATTATATACCATTCCCAGGCTATTTAGGAAATGTATAAAATATTGTTTCAAAGATTTTTCAATACACACATATCCTGGGAAATGTATACATTATATTACGTGTTAATTATATGTCGCTCTTTCAAAGATAACCTCTAAAGAAAACATGTTTGTATTGTCTAATGACAAAAAAGCTGTGAACATTGTAGTATATTTAGTATCAGCATTGCACTCGTGCGAAACCGGGGCGGGTCGCTAATAGTAATAGTAATAGATATGGAAAATACTACAAATGGCGTGGTGAGCGCCATCTGTACTACGATGCTACATTTGAGGATTACATATGCTCCAACAAGGTCTATTTAAAAATATGGATATCTACTTGCTGAAACGAATCCCGGCGTAGCTCACCTCAACGTGATAGGCACGTTACCATAATCGAACAATATAATTCGAAGTGGTCNTTCCTTTGGAAACCAACTTAAAACAAGAACGTGCAACGGTAAGACGAAATCAGTTGTCGAATTCTTTGGTAACGTTAAAGATTAACTAAGATGAAACTAATATTTAGGATGATCCTGGTTCTAAAAATGTCGTAGTTCCAAAGGGAATCAAACGTGTGAAAAGGTTTCAGATGCATTACAGTTAATCGAAAATTTGCATCATAACTATCATATATAAAATCGGAATTAAGACAGATCTACAGGGTCAAACTTAAAGCTGTAATTCAAACTTAAAGCTGCAGTTCGATATATTAACTTACTTGTGAGCTTTTAGACTATATAGAGATTTTTAAACCTAATTGATTTATTGCAAAATTGGAATATTTACAATAAACAACTTAAAAATCAATATTCAAGAAAATTTAAAAAAATATTCAAAAATAAGAACTTTATATTAAATCGAATTTTTGCAATATTAATTAGTTATTGATTATGTAAAAGCAGGGAAAGGAATAAACAAAAACAGGAAATGAAAAATTAGAAATAATCGTTGACTTCCGGTATGTAGGAAGTGAGCTCTTACTTGTCGGCCACGTCTTGTGGCGCCCGGGGGGGCAAAATTCAATGGGGCGCCAAACGATATAATATAAAAAGATGAAATAAATTTTCTGTTGTTCTAGCCGCCGCTTAGGTGATCTAACAAAATTTAATATTAAATTCTCAAATCGAAGTACCTACTGACCCCTTCCCTCCACGTGACAATATTATAATGCCACACTGGATTTTCCCTTCCACCCAATTAGCATAAATTGACAAAGTAACGAAGCAATTTAATGAGAGGTATATAATAAGCGTTGCCTTCAAAATTAATTTTTCTTATACAAACAACTCTACGATAAAGACATTGCAGTTAAATTTAAGAGAAAAACTGACGTTTGGCTATAAGCTATAGACTAGTTAGTATTTGAAAAAAGAATTAAAGAGGCAATCAAAATTTAAGAATTCGAATTTAGTCCCCAATAACTGACGAAATCCGTCATAAAATTGCAATTAGGAAGGAAGGAAAACCACAGAAAAACGTGAACCAAGATAAACATAACCAGAATCGAACTAATGTTCTCCCGAATGTTTAAAAAGCTGGAAGTTATAATAGAATTGTGTAGCGACAAACTTAGGCGTGTTACTCCGGCTTTACATTCTTTAACGTGATGAATTCTAACAGAATCATATAATTAAAAAAAACATAAAAATGAAATATTCTTACACAAAAAACTTTTTGTGAACATATGTGGCGGGATCCGCCGCACTTACCAATTATCTTGTGTTTTAACGTTTAAACACTGTAATCCACTTAATCCAGTACTAATTGAAAATACGTAGTAGCGCAGTAAATCAAAACTGGTCATGAATTGCATACTTCAAACTTAAACCGCTTTGTACTAAGTATGTATTTTTTACAGTAAAAACTAAAGCCGATTATTAACGACTCATTTTATCATAGAGACAAAGGCCGGTATTTTTATGAAAGAAAAATAGAAAAAGACAACTGGTCTTGCTCCTACAACACGGCAAATATTGTAAAATGTTTGTTCGACATGCCTTGCTTAGATCTGACTCCAGTTGTAACGATAAAAATAACGAAAATAGAGCATATTTCCATAATAATGTAGATTTTTGTAGG
>NW_020442454.1:670083-673222 GCF_000699045.2 Agrilus planipennis | reverse complement strand
ATTTAAAAAAATATTCAAAAAAAATAACTTTATATTAAATCGAATTTTTGCAATATTAATTAGTTATTGATTATGTAAAAGCAGGGAAAGGAATAAACAAAAACAGGAAATGAAAAATTAGAAATAATCGTTGACTTCCGGTATGTAGGAAGTGAGCTCTTACTTGTCGGCCACGTCTTGTGGCGCCCGGGGGGGCAAAATTCAATGGGGCGCCAAACGATATAATATAAAAAGATGAAATAAATTTTCTGTTGTTCTAGCCGCCGCTTAGGTGATCTAACAAAATTTAATATTAAATTCTCAAATCGAAGTACCTACTGACCCCTTCCCTCCACGTGACAATATTATAATGCCACACTGGATTTTCCCTTCCACCCAATTAGCATAAATTGACAAAGTAACGAAGCAATTTAATGAGAGGTATATAATAAGCGTTGCCTTCAAAATTAATTTTTCTTATACAAACAACTCTACGATAAAGACATTGCAGTTAAATTTAAGAGAAAAACTGACGTTTGGCTATAAGCTATAGACTAGTTAGTATTTGAAAAAAGAATTAAAGAGGCAATCAAAATTTAAGAATTCGAATTTAGTCCCCAATAACTGACGAAATCCGTCATAAAATTGCAATTAGGAAGGAAGGAAAACCACAGAAAAACGTGAACCAAGATAAACATAACCAGAATCGAACTAATGTTCTCCCGAATGTTTAAAAAGCTGGAAGTTATAATAGAATTGTGTAGCGACAAACTTAGGCGTGTTACTCCGGCTTTACATTCTTTAACGTGATGAATTCTAACAGAATCATATAATTAAAAAAAACATAAAAATGAAATATTCTTACACAAAAAACTTTTTGTGAACATATGTGGCGGGATCCGCCGCACTTACCAATTATCTTGTGTTTTAACGTTTAAACACTGTAATCCACTTAATCCAGTACTAATTGAAAATACGTAGTAGCGCAGTAAATCAAAACTGGTCATGAATTGCATACTTCAAACTTAAACCGCTTTGTACTAAGTATGTATTTTTTACAGTAAAAACTAAAGCCGATTATTAACGACTCATTTTATCATAGAGACAAAGGCCGGTATTTTTATGAAAGAAAAATAGAAAAAGACAACTGGTCTTGCTCCTACAACACGGCAAATATTGTAAAATGTTTGTTCGACATGCCTTGCTTAGATCTGACTCCAGTTGTAACGATAAAAATAACGAAAATAGAGCATATTTCCATAATAATGTAGATTTTTGTAGGGTATACAGTACCCTTCTCCTAACTAAGCTCATGCATTTTCGCTAAATGTGTAATATTGTGTGTACCGGTGAACATTTTTCCTTACCTGTACAGATAGATATATGTATAAAAAGGTTGCATCAGAGTAACTACCGTAGTCTGTCGAATTTCAGATTAAATTTCACTGGAAAATTCTTATGCTACTCATTTATCCAAATTTTCACATTTTCGCTGTAAATTCTCGGCTTCTCGCTGTCTGTCCCTATATATACTTAAATCTTTAAAACTACGCAACGGATTTTGATGCGGTTTCTTTTAGTAGATAGGGTGATTCAAGAGGAAGGTTTATATGTATGATACATGCATAATATAGTAGAAGAACACTGATAATTTTAGAGGTTTCTAATGTGATGTCGTAAATAAACACATTTTTGCGCTTACTTAAAAAGGTCTACAAAAAAGTCCGGGATGGTATATCTCTATCTCTTAGGGATAACCCACAATAACCATTTTTTATCCTTTACTTTTATTACTTATGGCTTTACTAATTTAAATGAATATTTTCGTAGATATTACAGACTAAAAATGGAGGGACATAGCGGTTGCGGCGGTACCGGCCGGTTTGTATTGTCTAATGACAAAAAAGCTTCGAATGTAGTATGTATATAAAGACATTCTCTAATATATTTAGTATGTTCAGGGGGTGTCTTTTAAAGATTTCCTCTTCTCGAGAATAATCTAAACAAAAGAAAAATATATTTAGTATCAGCATTGCACCCGTGCGAAGCAGGGGCGGGTCGCTAGTATATAATATAATAAATATATGATACATAATGGATGAGGATACTGTAGACAGAGAAGGTTACAAATGAAGAGGCATTAAAAAAAAATAAGAGAATAGAAGACTCCATGGAAGTCAATAGGAAATAGGCGAGATAGGTTGGTAGGACACCTTCTCAGAGACGAAGATCTAGTCAGAGACTTGTTAGAGGTAGAAATAGAAGTTAAGAGGAGTAGAGATAGATCTAGATACTCAGATTAGATTATTTTTAAGGATATGGGATGTTCTAGTTTTAGGGAAATGCGAAGATTAGCTCAGGATAGAAAAGAGTGGAGGTACGTGTCCAACCAGTCCCAAGACTGACGATCTTATGATGATAAGTATATGTTAGAATTGTTAAGAATTAAGAGAAACAAAAACCTTATTTGCCTAGTCATCCTTACACATAATATGCACATTAATTGCCTTTTTGCGGTAAAATATAAGTAGGGATAAATACCCTCGTGCCCTTTCTAAATAATATTAGTAGGGGCCGAGAAGCTACAACAAAGTCATACGAATAGTCATCGCTATTGTTACGAGTTGCAAACCCGTTAGTCTTTCTATTGTGTGGTTAAACTGTAATATTGACAGCAAATTTAACGCAGAAAATATATGATTAATGATCAAAGTATAATAGGTCTTCCAATTAAATTACCCCACTCGGAAAATTCGAAAAATAGGTGTAAAAATCAAATGAGGTTGTTCATGTGTATATAATTCGTTTAAGATAAATTATTTTTAATCTCTCTCAATGACAATTTGAATTCAGCAAGGCCAAGGTACAAAATACGAAGAGATGTATTTCATGTTCTATGGAAGATGACTTAATATATACTAGGGCCAATTGAAAAGTCCCCGGCCTGACACATAGATGGCGGCACCAGAACTAAATCCATATGATTTTCAGTTAGTCCTAACCTTCAAAAGACGCGTCTATAAATTTGACGGCTGTCGGATCATTAGTTTGTGAATTATAGCATTTTTAGTGAAGCAACTTTTGTTATTGTGAAAAAAATGGATAAAAAGGAATTTCGCGTGTTGATAAAATATTGCTTTTTGAAGGGAAAAAATACAGT
>NW_020442454.1:611454-669546 GCF_000699045.2 Agrilus planipennis | reverse complement strand
GAATACATAACTAGTAAATTAACGTTATCAGCAAATTGTACGAAAAGTCCCAGATCCATTTGGTTAGGCGGAGACTCATTCAGTGAAAGCTCTGGGCCATGTCCTGGTCCACTTTGAATATTAATAGCTTGACAAAACGTAAAATTTAAAACCGCAAGCATTCATCTTCACATACCTACTCGAAGACGCTTTACTTATTTCAAAAGAAAAGCTGACTGCGCCCCTTACTATCATCATTTGTAAATGTTTTAACAACATATTTTTAATGAGGGAGTTTCATAATTATGGCATATTTCAGTATTATCCTAACACAATTTAGAGTTTTTAATTTTTTACTTTACATTTACGGGCAAGTTACGTACGATATTTAAATCGCTCATTAAAATGTCGACATACTTACATATTCCAACAGACATGAATCCACAAGTTCTGTATTTTGAGTAACCTATTCTCGAGATCACGCTGAAATGCAACTTTCATCCAGATTCTACATTTCATTGAAAGATAGTAACGGCAAATAAGGGGCTGCCTAAGCGTCACATAACGCAAGAGGGAGCTATTCTTGTTATTTCATTCGAAAGGTAAAAATCGTTTTCATTCTCATTATTTTCTGAATTCCAAACAAATATTTTTGCATAGCAGGCGAAATGTAACGAACGTAAGAGAGGGGTGGTTCTGTCGTTAAGGTCCTATTACGTAGGGAGGGGAGAGGTGTCATCATTTGGGGCATTTTTCGTAATTCATGGACATCTGACTAAAACTTATGGTCATTGTCAGCACACAACAAGCATTGTGTATTTTAACGCTGCTTACAAATTTGAAAATGGAATAGGGCCTTCTACCGCTGCTTATGATTAAGCCAGCGCGGGGCCTGTAGCAAATTATATCAAGGGGCCCTTAGACTGTTTTGGGTTAAGTACTTATGGAGTTTATGGTATTAAATAAAACAAAACTGTTACAAACAAACTTTTTTGATTTAATTTGGGCAAATTTATAAATAATGCTGTTGATATCGACTTCTCAGAGTAAATCGTGTTCAATATTCATTAAAGCGAGGTGATTAATACGTTGTTGGCTAATCGTGTTCCTCAATTCATTTTTAACACGTTTTAATGTGGAGAAAGATCGTTTACCACTACAGTTGGTGGTCATGAGAGACAAATAAATGCGCAAAACAATTTCAACATTCGGGAAACAAGATTGTAAAGAATTATTTAACAACAGCTTGTAAACCTGCATTTCCAGAGCCTCATGATTCCTGCTGTCAATAATACTAGCGATACACATCAGAATTGAGCATTGCAGCGAACTGCACTAATTCGTCGCCCAAACTGTCCTCCAAATCATCTGCGTAAGCACTTACTATGGTTGCAGATTTTTTCAAAATTTCTTCTGGTGGAAGAGATTAGGGAATTCCCTGTTTTGTTTAACAGTATTGCCAACGTGCGTGTAGTCCGATGCAAAACATGATTTTTGGTATGACCAGCAGATAGAAAAATAAAATTATAGGTAATTCTGAGTTGTGACTAAATCTAATATATAAATAATACTTTTTTATGGTCAGAAAACGTTGGTGCGCGGGGCCCGCAGCATTTGCTACTCTTGCTTCGTGGCTAATCCGGCACTGGATTGAGCATTAAAAATTAATTCACATAATATTAATAATATTGAAAAGCTTAATAAAGATCTTTTGTTTTGCTTTGTTATAACGGAAAGATTTTATCAAATGTATTAATTATGCAATGAAGCTTAATAATTTTAATTGCTTCAATATTATTTATCTAAAATTTAAACTTTAACTAGCCTTGAAATAATTTAGGTCTTCACAATTAGTGCCAATTCTGTTATGAAATAATATAATTTTTCGGACATAATGGTGTTTTCTTTCCTTTTGTTGGAGTTATCTATCTAACAAATCGTCGGCAGCTGTGGCATGCATCCATCAGCTTATTAGCGTTAGACAGATAAGTTCAACCGAGAACTCAACAAGGAATGAGAACACTCATACCATCAAGCTCGAAAGGCAGTTTTTTTTTTCACATAACTAGAAGATAAATTACTTTCTTCTTTAAAAATGTATATAGTAGTACCTCGAGCATCTACTTACGCTACACCCTCTTACGCGAATTCAGATACGCGATTTTTCAAGCGCAAAAAGCTAAGATGTTCAAAATTAGTAGCTATTTTTATTTTAAGTCTAGAAGTTAACATTTAGAAACGAATGTTCAATATAAAAAAAGGTTACAAATTTTGGAAATCGTAGACTAGAACGAAGAACGCAATTTTCTTACAAAACGAGGAATAAAAGAATTACAAGCGTGCTAGGAGGAAATTTTGCGTGAGAAGAAAAAATATTTGAACCGTCAAACGATTTTGTATATCAAAATAACTTTTAATACGCAATTTGTTGTATTATCTAAGATTTTATTACACATTTTTCTTTTAGGTTATTGTATTCTTTAGTTTTTTTAGTCCCAATTAAACATAATTTGTTTGTATTTATATGGAAAATTATACCCGACTTATACCTGAATTCGATATTTACAATGTTACCAATTGGTCGGTCACATTTATCGTGTAGTAATAGGTTACTAATTTTTTTCAGGTTTGTTGACGCCTTAATTGGTTTTATTATCTCTAGATTTAAAGTAAAATATGGAGACTGTGGTGGTGGACTCATTTTAATTACGATTCTCGGATTGATAATGTCCACATTAGATGTGGGCGAACCACGTGTCCGCGGCGAATACGTTTTGTGGTAATTAGGGTGAGTCTCTTTTTTGATTATTTATTGTCTCTAGCTGTTTTGCATGGAATAAAATCTGCAGAATATTTTCTGATGAAAATTATTCGCCTGGAGTAAAACCATTCAATATTGAAAAATTATAATTGCCTACAGGACCAATGTTTTTCTTAGGGGCATTTACGAAATTGGTGTATCTGTTACCGAAAATGTATTAAATCTAGGAATTATATACCATTCCCAGGCTATTTAGGAAATGTATAAAATATTGTTTCAAAGATTTTTCAATACACACATATCCTGGGAAATGTATACATTATATTACGTGTTAATTATATGTCGCTCTTTCAAAGATAACCTCTAAAGAAAACATGTTTGTATTGTCTAATGACAAAAAAGCTGTGAACATTGTAGTATATTTAGTATCAGCATTGCACTCGTGCGAAACCGGGGCGGGTCGCTAATAGTAATAGTAATAGATATGGAAAATACTACAAATGGCGTGGTGAGCGCCATCTGTACTACGATGCTACATTTGAGGATTACATATGCTCCAACAAGGTCTATTTAAAAATATGGATATCTACTTGCTGAAACGAATCCCGGCGTAGCTCACCTCAACGTGATAGGCACGTTACCATAATCGAACAATATAATTCGAAGTGGTCTGTGTTCCGTCGAAACTACCAGACGCGGATCGCGATTTCGATCTTTTTGGATCTCATCAGCGCGTCGCAGGCAGCTCCGACAGAACACAGACCAACTTTTACCTGCTGTCTTAACAGCGCGTTTTAGAAAATACTACAAATGGCGCNCGAGCAAGTGACGAATTACCTGTAAAAATATACGAACTAAATACAGTCACATATGGAACAGCATCTGCACCCTTTTTGGCAACTCAATGTTTAAACGAACTTGGCAACCAATATAAAGTCAACTATCTAAAGGCAAGTAAGGCAATACTACATGATTTTTTTGTTGACGATCTTCTCACAGGAGCTGGAACTATTGAGGATGCAAAACAATTAAAAAACGAACTTGAAACAATTCTTAAAACAGCAGGATTTCAACTTTGTAAATGGGCATCGAATGAGCCACGCATTCTTCATGAAACATTACACAACAACATCGTCTCATTATACGGTAGTAAAGATCCAAAAACCCTGGGATTGATATGGGATCCAAAAACCGATACTTTAAAATATCATGTTAATTGTACCGACGTACGAAAAACAACAAAGCGAACAATATTGTCAATCATCGCACAAATTTTCGATCCACTCGGACTGGTTGGACCTGCCATAATAAAATCAAAATTAATTATGCAAACACTATGGACCTTACAACTGGATTGGGATGAATCTGTACCACAGGAAATATATACACTGTGGCAGCAAATTTATAAGGAATTATTATATATTAATAATATAATAATAAAAAGACGTGCAATATCTTCGGACTATTGTGATTTAGAGTTTCATGGGTTTTGTGACGCTTCGGAGAAGGCCTATGGAGCTTGCATATACATATGCTCAACCAATAAAAAGGGAATCCGAAATGTACAACTCCTGTGTGCCAAATCTCGAGTCGCTCCTTTGAAACAAATGACGATACCGAGACTTGAACTGATGGGTGCTTTATTGTTAGCTCGACTTGCTCATAAAGTGTCAACAGCATGTAACATAAAGATGCATCAATGGTATTTTTGGACCGATTCAATGGTGGTATTATCATGGATAAAGGCGCCATCAAATAAATGGAAAATATTTGTAGCTAACAGAGTTGCAGAAATCCACGAACTGACAAATGATTGTTGGAATCACGTCGAATCAAGCGAGAATCCAGCTGATTTAATTTCTCGCGGCGTAAACGCTTCGCAACTAAGCGATGCCACCTTATGGTGGAATGGACCTATATGGCTTTTACAAAATAAAAAGGATTGGCCTCATTCTCAAGATGTATCAGTACAGAACGCACCGGAAGCCAAGGACAAGCAATTAAATTTATTAATACAAAGGGTAAATGAAGAAAAGGACGAAGAAGAGAACCACCAAGTGGAAACTAATAACTTTAATATATTTAACAGGTTTTCTTCGTATTCTAAATTGATAAGAACCACAGCATATATGATTCGTTTTATTAAAAATTGTAGAGAGGCAATCAAATTAAGGAATATTAGCACCAACGTAACACAATATAAAACTAGAACAAGTAAAGAATCGAACATAGCGTTAAGTAGTATAGAACTAGAATGTGCAACTAATTATTTAGTCAAACTTTCCCAGCAACAAACATTTTCAAAGGAAATATTAGAACTAGAAAAATTTAAGAAACTATCAAAGACTAGTAACTTATTGCAACTTAATCCATTTTTAGACGAATCTAGATTATTAAGAGTAGGAGGTAGGTTAAAAAATGCCTCTATTCCGTATGATCAAAGGCATCAAATGATACTTTCCGCTAAACACCGATTTGCGCACTTATTAATTGAATCTGAACATAAAAGATTGTTACATGCAGGTTGCCAAACTGTACTTGTATCATTACGTAAACGTTTTTGGTTACTTGCAGCAAAAAATCAAATTAAAAAAATCCTAAGGCAATGTATAACGTGTTTTAGATTCAATCCTAAGCAATCAGTATATTTAATGGGTGATTTGCCTTTATCACGAATAACGCAAATGCGTGCATTTTATGTTTGTGGGGTCGATTATGCCGGCCCATTTTTAATCAAAGAAAAACTACGCTCACGTGTTGCTATAAAGGCTTATATTTGTATTTTTGTTTGTTTCAGTACTAAAGCTGTTCACATTGAATTAGTTTCTGACTTAACTACAAACGCATTTTTAAATTGCTTGAAGCGTTTTATTTCTCGTAGGGGTATTTGTAAAACGATATATTCAGACAACGGAAAAAATTTTGTTGGTGCACGAAATGAATTAGTTGAACTAGGACACTTTCTAAAAAGCACAACATTTCAAAATAATGTCAGGGAATATGCATCAAATATAAATATTGACTGGCATTTTATTCCTCCTCATGCGCCGCATTTCGGCGGTTTATGGGAGAGCGCAGTAAAATCTGCAAAATATCATTTAAAACGCGTAATAGGTGAGACAAGGCTCACATTCGAAGAACTGTACACATTGTTAACACAAGTTGAAGCATGCCTTAATTCCAGTCCTTTGTTTCCTCTGTCTAACGATCCCAATGACCTCTCCCCTTTAACCCCTGGACATTTCCTTATTGGAGACTTATTAACAACACTACCACAAGCAAACCTGTGCGATGAAACCACGCATAAACTGAATCGTTATCAACATTTGCAACAAATGTTACAACATTTTTGGAAACGTTGGCACCTCGAATATCTCCCGATATTACAACCAAGGAAAAAATGGACTAAATCTACAGAACTAAATTTGAATCCTGGAGATATGGTACTGGTACGAGAGGATAACACACCGCCGATGCAGTGGCCTTTGGGACGTATTGTTAATACACATGTGGGAAGTGATAATGTGACTCGTGTAGTGTCAGTGCGCGTAGCAAAAGGAACAATTAAAAGACCTGTATCAAAAATATACAAATTACCAAGTAAGAAAGAAACAGACTGAGCATATATGATAAGGATAATATAGTAAAAACTGATCTATGGGACAATTAGTGAATAAGCTAGTATTATAGTAATGAAATTAAATAAAACTGAAAAAAAAATGTGTAACGTATCATTATTGTGTGTAAATATAACTGTGTAAATATGGGTGAAATAATTTTGTAGTATCTAAGATTATTGTATAAAACGTGTGTATTATATTAATTTTAATGCTAGGGATGATTTTAACTGTTTAAGGTGTATAAAATTGTATATTGATGTTATTATTTGTAGTTGGATATAATTTATTATGTTGAAAGATACTCTTTCAAGGCGGGCGGTATGTTGAGACCTTTTCTTAGAAAGAGAAATCTCGAAATTGTAAAGAACTGTAAATAGATTGTAAATTTAGAAAGTGCAGGAACAATTTTTAGGGGACTATTTTTTAACAGCATGCCGAGGGTGATCGGTCATGTCATAAATTATAAGTTGTAGTTTTTTAGAAAGCGCACCGTACCGTCATGAAGTGACCCTGACTAAGTAACCGAGGGTGAGGGGTGGCGACGGTACTGGATACATTTTAACTTAAGTTTTAAAAGAGACTAAAATTGAACTCCAATAAGGACAGTTGACTTGTAACAAAAAAAAAAGAAAAAACTTTGTACTTGCACAAAAAATAAAAATTAATTCGAACTACAATCTGTATTTTAATACAGCGTNGGCTTTGTGTCAGCCCAATCACATATTGTGTCAATACTTATCATTTTATCGTAATTTAAAAACTTGGAAATTGCACGGTACACTATAGGAACTACGATAAATTTTCCCTAATATTCGCCATGTTTTTAGGCTCCTCCCACTCCTTTGATCACAATATTATAGTAGTATTTTTTAATTAAACTATTGCATTAACTAATTACTAAGCACCACAAAAATACAACATTATTTCGAACGGACGAATGCGGAATATTGGTATAGTTTTGTTGAAACCTTTTCGCTTGCACGTTACAAAACTAGAGACAGGAATTACAAATCAAAACAAACACAAACGCATATGCATCACATATATATACTGACAATTTGTCGAAATGGCAATTTTCGGGTTATCGGTTGCTACTAACACTACGTTAGCTTCTGAAGCCTGGCTTTTGGACATATCAGCCAGGGCCACCCGTGACGCGTGACGGGTGGCGTTACACTTTTCAGTTTCATACCCTAGTAAATCTCCTTCCTGCCGTTGATAAACAAGTTTCACTTTAAAAAATTTTAAGAAAACCACGACAATTTACAATCAGAAGTTGGTCGCGTCGGTAATGCAGTCCGTGAAACATAAATATCAGATGAGGAAACCTTTCTCACCGTATGTATCTTTTTCTTATTCGCTGACATCGTACATTATTTTTTCCATGTCAGCCTGTTCACACGTAATTTTACGCTATTCGTTCATTTCAACAGGTAGGCACCTAGGTAAACTTAAACAGGCAGGTAGATAGTATATAGCTATGGAAAGAGTGCTGGTTCTTAGAGTGTGTCCACAGTACTAATGCATTTATAATTAACTCTGATTACTTTTTAATTACTTAAATAGATCTCAGTCTGAAGTATTATGTGTAATTGAGGTGGCTTCCGGGTACCCATCGGTGTTTTGTTTTACACTTGACGGTAGGTAAGTGCGGCTAAATTACCTAAATGCCTGCATTTAAAGAAAGATAGAACGATTCATTTATGAACTTTCTGGTTGTCTGAGAATATGGCAAAAAATTGCACAAACGTGTCATTATCGATGTTGGTGAAAAGGAAAGCAAACATATAAATGTGTCAATTATAAGTCATTAAGTTACTGCAAAATGGTTCATCCTATGCTAAGCCTTTTATTTCTTCATTATACAAAAATCATTTTTTTTACTTTGTTAAGTAAAAAACAAAGCTACAAATAGATACGTACGTTCATTTTCTTACATGAAAATCACACAATAACAAGGTACTCGTTAACTCATTATCTATTCTGACGCACGTTATGACGCTGATTTCGAATGTGATCTCAGAACTAACCTAACCTAACCGTAAGTTCTAAAAAGTTCAATTTTGACTCATTCGAAAGCATTACCTACTTCATGTAATTAAAGGACAAAATCACCAAGAGAATAACGTCAGATGGAGCTAATTTAGCTTGTTTGGTTTTCAGGTTAATCTTAATGGCGCAACTTCAACTTCTGAGAAGACATTTAAGTACATCATCAAAGAATATGATTCTTTTCTTTTCTTATTCATTTTTCAACTGCTCATAGTAAACAAACAACACACCAAAGTAATCATTTTCGATGTATTTTTCAAAAGTTAACTTAAATCTGGCCTCGGAATTGCTCCACAATTTTAAAATTTCAAGTAATCCTAATCTCAAAGCCAAATAAGCCAAAGTAACAATATGTGCATTTTGGAATTAAAATATCTCAAAATGTTCATATTACCTATGTGATGGAGCAATTATGAAAGCAGTTTTTAATTCAATGATAAAAGACACCTAGGAAATGGTTACTGTTTTGGTTCTCTCAAAAAGACCAAAATTTAGGTTTTTTCAGTTTTAAGATTGGAATTTCCAAAAATCGAGCAGTTGTTTCCTTTTCAGTACTACTATGCAATTTGTTCAGTGTTGCTACAGAAGGCGATTGAATAAATTTCTAATTACTGATGTATTAATAGAAGGGACACTAGCATAATTAATAAGGACTGTCAACATAAAATTGAAAACTGAACTAAACACGATTGGTCAGGCATCTAGAATTTCAAAGATTGTTTCGAAATGTGTTGCTTTGTTTAGTAACCAGAAATGTTGAGTTTCTCCAGGTAAATTTTTTAGCGAGTAGTATTTCTTTTTTATTAGGTTGGACGGATTGTTGTCCGTCCGCTGGTCTGTCTGTCCATTTCTTGTATTGTCTTGTCTTCTAATTTGAATATAAAATAAACTATGGACACTATGTAAATTTTTGATCCAGAGAGAAAATCCTGTTGGCACTTTATTTGAAGGGAGTAGTATTATAAATGTATGCGTACACATGCAATGAAATTTCTAATTATAACAACACCTTTAAGGGTTTTCCATATTATAGAATCCTCGGCACATGAATCCGGCCAGCACCTAACTACTATCATTTATTTTCGTAAGAAATAAAACTTGATGAATTTTAATTTTGATTGTTTGCCTTTCTAATGACGGATNGTTGGACGGATTGTTGTCCGTCCGCTGGTCTGTCTGTCCATTTCTTGTATTGTCTAGTCTTCTAATTTGAATATAAAATAAGCTATGGACACTATACGTAAATTCTTGGTTCAGAGAGAAAATCCTATTGGCACTTCATTTGAAGGGAGTAATATTATAAATGTATGCAAACACATGCAATTTCTTTGATCGCCACCGAGGTCAACACTATTCAGTCCGGCTCTGTCGATATAGACAAATGAAGAACGTCCACGAAATGGTTATGTTCCATTTAGCGTTGAAGATAACCCTGCATCCAACCAAAACAGTGTTTAGGACTCGATCAACCAGAAAATACGTTAAGTATAAATTAAATCGTTTAGTAACAGGGAAAATCGATCATAAATTTTCACTTTTTAAGTATTACTCAATTACTAGCCCTGGTGAGGCAACTGGGTGTGATTCACTTATGTCATTGTGCCTTTTTTCTTTTTTATTAATTTTTTTAATCAGCAATCAGAGCATATAACTGATTATGTATTACACTTTTTTAGTTTTTCCATCTAAATTCAATGTATTCAATTAGTTTAATGTTTTAATAATGATGAATAACTGGTAAAATTGATTTGTGCCATTATTAAAGCAGCACATGTGTATGTTGAACTTATAATAATAAAAACAAATTTGTATAGGTTCATATTTACAATATCAACAGAATGAAGCTATCGAACAAGTGTACTAACGATGTTGGTACTTAGAGAGTTATTATTCCCATTAGCTGTAACGGCATGGAAATTTATTTTGATGTTCCATTAAGAATAGATCCAATCTCGCACTGATTTTATCGTTTTGTTACAAGCACGACAAACGCTCATTTAGACTTACTGCATTACGTCGTGTAGGTACTACAGTGTTACCTGTGTGTTGCACTTACACTTACACACATAGCAAGTATTATACTAAAGAAAATGCTAAATGGGTTCGACTTTTAAATGCCCTTATCAAATTATAAATGCTTTACGCTGGCGGCTTCACGAGAACAATAAAAATAAATTTACAACATGTTACGAGAGTTTTAAGATCCAAGCGAAATTGCAAGAATGTAAATTACCTCTACTTCAAACAGTAAATACAAGTTAGGTACAGGGTTTTAATGAAAAAAGTAAAATTCTGGCGTAAATCAAATAACAGAAATAATTAGAAAATATAAGTAAAATGTCGTTTGTGAAAGAATCATTATTCCCACCAGCATCATAGGGTTATTATTAACATTTATTTTTTACTCAAAACAGGATATCGGTTTATTTACGTCAATTAGCACGTTATCAATGAAAAACAAACAACACATTTTTTAATGTCGTTTATTTAGAAGAAGTCGTAAAGGTCTGGATGATGGCCCCCATCCCCCACTGTACCTGTACTGTAAAAAGTTCGTGGCGGTCTCATCCCCATAAAAAGTTATGGGGGTTCAAAGTTAATAAATTTCTAGGCATGTAAATATTTATAGTCATTCTTAAACAATATTCAAAGGAAAAACTAATAAAAAATACATAAAAATATTGAGAAAGTTATATAAAACATTATTTAAGTATCTTTATCAATAGGGTAGGTTAGGTTAGGTTATCGGGTTTTGTTCAAGTGACCACCCTCTTTCGATCCCCCACCTCCACCCGCTTGAAAATAATTTTTTTATTGAATTTTATTTGAATTATAGTGTATGAAAATTGTCAAAATAATCAACTTTCAACCCCCATAACTTTTTATGGGGGTGAGACCGCCGCAAATTTTTTATGGGGTTTTACTCAGGTGACCACCCTCTTTCGATCCCCCCTACCCCCACCCCATCTAACCCCCATAACTTTTTATGGGGTGAGACCGCCACGAACAGTCGTAGGGGAGACCTCCTCTTTCGATAGCACCCACCCCCCCTTTGGGTAGACAATTACCGAAAAAGTTAGATTTTATTATAATGCAGTATAATATTTAGTTAGTTAGAGGAACAAATTTGTTTTAATACACTGATGATGCTTTTAAATAAGAATAAAATTCTTGGCACATTTTTTTATATTCACCTTCGTTATCAACATCGCCATCAGAACTGGAAAAAATTCCTTCTTTGGAGGCATTTGTAGCAGGCAAGCGAAAAACATATTCAATTAAAATACAAAAATTTTTATGTTGAAGATTGTTAGCGTGAAAGTGTTCGAATGCTTTCACCCAACGAGTTTCTGTGGAAACATTTAGATTATTCCATTTTTTGCGATGTGATGTAGTTAGAAATTAATGAAAATTCGTCAAATACTTCTGTATCTTTATTACAATCAATATATTCCTTTTCAATCAGAGCATTCAATGCTTTTTGAACGTCTTCCCATGGGGGTACTTCTTTGAAATCTGTCCAATGAAATATCCCCATTTCTTTGGTAAGAGAGTAAGTCGACTGTTCCAGATATTCATGGCTTATTTTACAAAATTCTGTACCCGTACTTATCACAAATTTTCATTAATATTAGTGCCATTACCTTTTAATTTCACCGTTAAACTACGAATCGTAAATGGAAGAAACTGATTGGTCTGTTTCTGAGACAAATTGACTGACGCGTCCAGCGAGTTTCATAATTTTCACACGGTTTCGGAAAACGGGACAATTGTGGGTTCCGGAGCATTTTTTGGGATCAACAGGACCGATACTCGAAAAAAAAAGGATGGTCCTGTTCAAAATGGGATGTATGGTTACGTTAGTTATTAATAAACACGGATTATATGCATATAGCGTTTTTGCATATTTTGGTACTTTTTCATTAACAGTGATTTCAGTAGTTATACGTGTTAGGCGTGTTGTATTATGCCGTCGACACCACAGGATCCTTCAATAAAAAAAAAATTGCTCTTATTGCAACACATTTCAGCAATATACCCGATGCAATTGAAAAACTAGAAACTAAAAACCTGTGGAAGTCCTTGGAAATATTAGAAAAAATGATTGAACAGAGTAACGCCCTCCAGAGATCAATATCGCAAAAGGTTCGTGACAAATTAAATGCAGTTTTGTATAAAAACCCCGGTCTTGACGAAATAAAGAAAATTGACGCATTTATCAACGGCACCGGACAAACTCTTCCTGAAGAGGTCTCTGCAGGAATGGCGCCAAATTTCAAGTTCTGCCCGGTAACGTCAGTTGACGTCGAAAATATAAATTCTAATTATAAATGGTTTTTCTTATTGTGCATATTTTGTGCATATTTCACCCTTTTTGAGTGCATATTTGCATGCATATTTTGGCATTTTGATAGTGCATATAATCCGATGTCTAGTTATTAACACCGCTATGTCTAATGGTTGGACACGCATTTCTATCCAACATTCGCATTTTCCTAAACCCATCAAAACATCTCATATCTCTAACTATTAGTGATCAGCAAAGCAAGACCAACATCAAGGCTGTGCCAAACTTCAGCTTTTGCTGCTTTCATATCATACCGACACGAGTTTTCTCAGAAATTTGAGCGAAAGTCAAATATGGTCCATATTTAATTCTAGAAATTGTACTCGGAGAAAACTAAATTTTTATGACAGCGCACAAATTACAATTTTCGAGTGTAAATGACTAAATTTGCCGTAGAAATAGTAGAATTTGTAGGTATTTTGTAATTATCTCAATTTCGACATGTTTTTTTAAAAATTATTTCAAGTTTCTTAATTATTACAATTAAATTTGTAATATTAACTAAAATACCTAGTAAATTTATTTATGCTGGGACTTTATTTTCACAAATTCGGTTCCATATTGTAAATTTTATTATTTTCGCTTACGAAGCAACGGGTTGGTGGGATAAATTATAAATATCGCTTTCATATTTAGGTAAATTTTCATTATTCATTTTCTCCGTGTAGACACATTTTGCAGTACATAAATTGCCGTTTGGTTACCACCATAAAACATAAATGCGGTGCTTTTTTCAATAGGTCTTGAATTGAAACAATCTCTGAAAATTGATGCTGTTCAAATTCGGGTCTAAAGCCGTCACCTGAGTTGCTTCCTAACGTTTCGCTAGCACGAGTGTCGAGCTTCTTCAGAGGTCCTTCCATCTGCGATCCAGCATCAGGGCGTCACGCTTTGTTAAAAAAATTGACCTTAGATTAGGATGGTTTTCAGAGAAGAAGGAGATATATTCGGATAGAAGTGGTTAAAAAAATGCATTCCACACATTCGCCAAATTATGCATTTCCGCTCGTGTGACAAAAAGAAAAAATGTCGACAAAAAAGTGTGTAATTTCTATGATCGCGGAACATTTTGCTTATACCTAAGTGCATACCATTCGCCACTTATTTGAATTAAGTGAAGTAGATTTACATATCCACAAGGAATACCGTAACAATAGAGAGGTACGAGGAGGTTTTATCAAATTTCGATATTTTCACTGTTCGTTTCAGAATTAATTTCTTTCGTTCGTTTGATAAAAACAGCTCAAAATGGTTGAGCTCGTCGCATCAAGAAAAACCTTTCAGTCCAACAGAGTTTATATAGTAAAAAGCTGTAAAGCTATCAATTATTAATTAACAAAAATAAACACTGCTCGCAGGCCATGACTGAAAAGTGGTAATCCGTGACTAATTCAAATATAGATTCGCTCAAAAACGTGCTCGAAATGGAAACGAATCCAATCGGTACGTGCGGTGTTGTTATATCCGCTTTTAACGCTTCAATCGATCGAATTTAGTGCTAGTAATTTCTAAGAAGAACAAAAAGACGTCACGCTAGAATTAGAAATGTACATAAAGCAGCGATCCTAATATCGCAGCGGATGCTCCAAAGCGATGAATTCCCTCTTTTTTTCCAGTGGAAGAATTAAGTCTCAACTGTCATCATGCATTACTGCTCTTGAATAATACAACAAGCTCAACACAAATCAACCTAACTAATTCGATTCTAATCTGCTCAATTAAAATGATGACGAACCGAAGACTCTACGGAAAGCGATAAAATTTAACTCTACTTCAAGTATGACTACGGACTTTAACTTTTAGTGTTAATTTAATTTTATTTTTAATTGATTCAGTTTTATTATTATTCATGTTCATCAATTTCTATTAACAGTTTTTAATGTTAGTATATAATAAATTGCTGTTAACGTAATCTATCCAAAATAAGGATGAGCCGGGTACTAGATTTGGATCTGAAACCCGTCTGAATCGGCACTATTTTAAGATTCGACAGGGTTTCAACTCAAGCCTTTCGTTGAAAATCCGTCAACTAAGAATTAAAATTTGATTGGTGAGGGTGGTATTTAATGGAATGCTCGTCAGAACGAAGACATGAACCATTAATCGTAGTGGTTTTACCAGGTACGCGACTGGGTACCCGGTTATCCGGTATCCGCCAAAATCACCATCCGGTTCATTTCTAATATACATATTTAACTTTTTAAAGTTTTTCGTTAGCGTTGACGTTTAGAATATTAATAGGTACTTTAAATTTCTGCATGTAGCTTCACGAAGCTTATGGTTTGTCTCCCCTTTCTCACACGATTTCAGACTTTGTTGACACCCTTCTTCCCCCGTAATGTAAAAGACAACTTATGGATAACTTCTTAATGGAAGCAGAAAGGTTAGTTTTTTTGATGCGGAACTGCCTACAGCGTGCTGAAGAGATCCAATAAGTTCAAAACTGCGCTCCATGTCTAGCAGTTTCGGTAGAATAATGATCAAGTAATTTTTAGAAAAAAAATTCCATTTATGCTCAGAAGCATGGATATAAATTAAAAAAGATGTGACCCCTGTTTGCTGTATAGTGTCTCCATCAAATAGGGTATTTTACTTATAACTATAAATTCGTTTTTTTCCCTGAGTCAAGGATTTATACATACAGTATTTCTTGTAAATTTCACAAATAGATAATTGGGTCCTTACGTTACGGAACCTTAAAGAAATGCCTTTAAATCTCTTCCGAAATTTCGTGTATTACCTAGATATACATATGTATATCTATGTATATCAGAATAATTCGATTAGGATTGAAATGAATTATTGTCGGTTCGTAATTCTGCCTTGTTAGCAATAAAGGTTATCGTAATGATGTTTGGGTTTGACAAATGTTCAAATGTCGTGACTGGAAATTATAATAGATTAGTCAATATATGTATTATAGTAAACATTCACGTAGGTATAATTTTCCAAACTGAATTAATTCTTATTTTTTTATTTAATTTATGGATTCTTTTACGAAAACATGAGTCTAAGGATTTTTTTCTAATGTTAAGCGGCTACTTAAGCAACATTAGATAATCTGACAAATCAACATGCACAGTTCAAGTTTTTGCTGCAAAAAGAATGGTTACTACAAATTGAGATCCAGTCGATACTTTAACTTGATACATTTTAAAGGCCAGCATTATTTATACTATTATTTTAGAAAAATAAAACACCATTAAAAGATTTTGAAAGAGACAAGCTACTGATAAATTCGAGTACAAACATACAATTTAGATAGTAGGTGACTATCCTTACTCAAATGCTAGAAAGGCCAATTTTATAAATTCTTTGAAATCTTCTCACCGGCTTATGTAAAAATCTATGAATCTTAAACTTCTTGCAAAAATAAGCAAACTAGCAGTAAATATTTTTCAAACTTCAATCCTCTAATAAGGGGTGACGTGGAAACAGAAATAGGCAGGTACGTATCTGAAACTTAACGAATGTACCTACCGACAAACGAGACATCATTTAATTAAAATCATGAGTAAGTCACTAAATATTTAAAACTAAAAAAAAAAAATTGTCGACTTTAAATTTTAATAAATTGTATGATCAATATCTTCAATAAAATTAGTAAAAAAAGAAAGGCGTGGATAGATGTGAGACATTTAAAGCAACTATATCTTAACATATGCGTCAAAAATATTAACTAGAATAATACAAAGAAGGATGGAAGAACTATTAGGAGAAGACCAATTTGAGTTTAGAAGAAATAGAAAAACGCGGTAGGTTATTCCAACTTTACGGGTAACAATGTAGAAAACGATAGAAAAAGGAAAAGTTAAATGGGACCAGATGCTAAATATACTTGAAAAAACAAGAGAAAAAGATTAGTATGCTTAGATTTGCAGATGATTCTGTAGTATTAGCACCTATTAACAAGGATTTTGGGGAAGTCTTAAGTAAAATGGAAGCGGTATTGACAAACCAGTATTTCTAAAACTAAAATAAGAGAAAAAAGTAAGGAAAGGGTGAATATAATGATAAGAGACGAAGAATTAGAAGTGACTGATCTTGGAAGTAAGATAACTCACGATGGAAGGAGCAGTAGGAATATAAAACGGAGGATACCACAGGGTCGAGCCGCCTTCAACAAAAAGAAGTCACTTCTAAGCTGGCGAACGGTTAAGAAATTCGAAAAAGATTGTTAAAGGTCTGGAGAGCGGCGCTGTACGGGTGCGAAATAACGACAGTGGGCGCGGCGCAAAAGAAAGGATTACAACCATTCGAAATGTGGTGCTACTGAATAGAGATAAGGTTAGAAATTTAGGAAGGGAAATGGGAAGATTAGCTCAGGAAAGGTATGAGTGGAGGTGTACGTTCAACCAATCTTAAGACTGACGACCTTATGATGATGAAGTGAAGTATGAAAAAAACGTTCATCAGAAGGCAATTTGAACAATACATGTATAAGTATACAATTTATACTATATATATCTAATTTTTAAAAAGTTTATATAAGAAGAGGTCAAATTTCAAGTGGGTGAATGTTGCGAGTACAAACTAATGAAAACATCAACTAAAATCTAATAAAACAAATGAACAATTTATTTAAATGTGATCGGTAAATTTTCACTAAATGAGTACTAATTAATTGATTTGTCGCGACCATTTATTTCTCACGATTGAAACCTCAGATAGGCATATTGACGCCTGCATTTAGGGAGTAATGTGTTTATACATATAAAGAAAAATACAAAAGAAATAGACATATCATTTTACTCGACCGGATGAGACAAATGAAGTGTCATTAGTGTTCAAAAACTTGTAACAATCAAAGTGCGGCTCAGTTTCATAATTTCAGACCACCCGTGATTGCTGCAAAATCTGCCCTATTTGTTAAAATTGACCAGTTCCTTTTCCAGGTTGTACGAAATTATCACGTAATTTTGTCGATGCCTTTATTTGTAATCAAGAAAGATTTCTCAATGATTTGAAAAGAGAACCAAAATTAAATTAAATATAACATGGCATCAGTTACCATGTAGGTACACGTAACATTTGTGAATCAGTTTGAACCAAATCTGTATCTACCGCATGATTACTTACAATTAGTAAAGGTAGCTACATACAAAGACAGTAATTTGAAATAATTTTCTTACAACTTATATTCAATTATTTGGCGCATACACTTTATACAAGGTGTTCTATTAAATGGTATCAGTCGAAAGCACAAAGATTACACAGACTGTCCATGTAAAATACGTTAAGCTGTTTTTGATTTAGTTTAAAATTTCTGTCTCTTTTTTTATATTTCTTTCCCATCTTTCAATTTGTGCAACAAATAACTGTAATCAATGTTGAATCTTCTTTTTGTTTTGTTTGCTATTTTAGTTCCTTGCTCTTATGCCTGTTTACGTAATTATTTGAATCACCGATTTCAATATTTTCATAAATTTGTTTTATCGTTATAACTACGTTTTCATTAAAACTATGAAAAACAAAAGAATTGTTAATCTTGAGTGAAAAAAGTACAAAACTCACAACTCCCTATTTAGTAAAACAAAAAAAAAAAGAATTGCAATCTTAGGTGAAAAAAGGAAAAAATTCACACTTCCATACTTAGTAAAACCGTAAAAAGAAAAGAATTATTAACGTTGGGTGAAAAAACTTTGAAATTATCAAGAATTAGCGGGATGTTTTGAATAAAATCATCCTTAAAGGCTTTCTATCTTCTTACTTAATATTCTGTTTGTTATAATTTTCTGTTACATAATGCGCACTTAATGAGAAAGTGTTTCTGAAATAAGTAGCAAACTTGCAGAAGGTGATAGGGCATTATAAAACAAGAAAATTAAGTAAACGTTACATAAGATAAATATGATTGACCATGTTTATAGTGCAGCTAGCATAGAGTAATTCTTTGTACATTTAACGTTGTAGGCTTGTATGTATGTAGCTAGTGGAAGTCATTAGCAGTGTGTTAGTGTCATAGGTCAGTGCAGAATTGTATTATTTCATTGAGCAATCCGCTTGACTTCTTCGTATGGGGTTGTATGAAACAGCGCCGGTATCAAACGCCACTGCAGAACGTTAATGATTTACACGGCCGGGTATAATCGCTGCAAATAAAGTACGTTAAATGCCAGACGTAGAAATACTTTTTGTAGTGTACGCACATATGTGCGTGTGAGTTTACAAGTGTAATTAATTTTTTCTAATGGGAGGATAGAGTTGTTGGTGAACCAATCATAAAAAAAGGTAACGCACCTTGGCAATGCCTTATTGATTGTCAGGGAATTTAATAACATTACAATTACCTATCCAAAGTATATTAACGTTTACGTAATGTTAATCTTTTCTTTCTTTTGTATTCTTAATATCATGTCGAGGGGTACTGCATACTATCAACAATGAACAAATTAATTATTAATTTTTTATTGCAATGAGCGCCTAAATAGAATTATATGTAGTAACGAATTATTCAGATATTTATATTTACTGTACACAGCACAACCGTTACTGTTTACATTCTCCGTTGACGTAATTGCTCAACTGTTGTGCAATTGCTCTGTACGTTATCAGTTAACTCCCAGGGCCAGTTTCGAATGCAACTTCTTCTAGTTTTCATATATTTCTCTTGTCTCTTAATCACGCTGTTTTCCTTATTGCAGTTAAGAAGAGCAACCTGAGTGTTTCAGGAAATACCCCCGCAAAATTTGAAAACGTTAGAGTGGTGAGAGAAAATACAAGTACAAAATTTGAATACTAAGCTGTAATGCTGAGGAAAATAGAACACGAAGTGATATTTGTTAATAGTATAAACAAGAAAAGTTCTAAGCGACTTCATAAGTAGCTATTGGCGGAAATTGAAATGACGCTAAGTTCAATTTCCCAGTATTGTCTACTTGTGTACTGTATATATATCGGGTTGTTCGGAGTCATTTCGTTTTTTCCCGACAGAGGATTTAATTGTATTCTTTTGCACCCAACTTCACATTTAAGCCGTATAATTTTTATATGCTTCGAGAGCTCATATAGCAAGGCTTTTGTGTGAAAAATTCCAATTAATTCTACGCAGTAGTTTTTGGTTGGTGCCCTTTTAAATATGGAGAGCGATAAGCAGCATTTTCGACATATCTTACTGTTTTACTACAGAAAGGGTAAAAATGCTGTTCAAGCCAGAAAGAAATTGACTGATGTGTATGGAGAAGGTGTGTTGACAGTACGCCAGTGCCAGAACTGGTTCGCTAAATTTCGATCCGGCAATTTTGATGTCGAAGATGCACCACGTTCGGGAAGGCCGGTTGAAGCTGATAAAGACGCGATAAAGGCATTAGTTGATGTGAACCGGCGAATAACAACACGTGAGATCGGATTGAGGTTAAATTTATCAAATTCAACAGTTTATGACCACTTGAAAGGCCTGGGATTATCCTCGAAGCTCGATGTATGGGTTCCCCATGTTCTCACAGAGAGAAATCTGTGTCGCCGCATTGACGTCTGCGATTCGCTTCTCAAACGTCACGAAAATGATCCGTTTTTGAAGCGCATCATCACTGGGGACGAAAAATGGGTTGTATACAACAACGTCAAACGCAAGAGGTCATGGAGCAAAAAAGATGAACCGGCTCAAACCATTTCCAAAGCCGATATTCACCAAAAAAAGGTGATGCTGTCTGTTTGGTGGGATTTTAAAGGAATCGTTTTTTTTTAGCTTTTACCGGATAACACAACGATTAATTCGGAAGTCTACTGTCATCAGCTGGACAAACTGAATGATGCACTTCAACAGAAAAGGTCAGAACTAATCAACAGGAAAGGTGTAGTGTTTCACCAAGACAACGCGAGACCTCACACAAGTTTGGTCACTCGCCAAAAGCTTTTACAGCTTGAATGGGATACAATGCTACACCCACCATATTCTCCAGACCTGGCACCATCGGATTATTATTTGTTCCGGTCACTCCAAAATTTTTTAGACGGTAAAACCTTCACCTCAAATGAGGAGGTCAAAAACCTCCTCGATCAGTTTTTTGCCAGCAAAGACCAAAAATTTTATGAGCGTGGAATTATGCTACTACCAGAAAGATGGCAAAAGGTGTTGGACCAGAACGGTCAATATATAATTTAATAAAGTATTTGTTTATTATACGAAAACTTTCTTTCATTTCCACAAAAAAAAACGAAATGACTTTGACCACACAAATGAAATGACCACAAAAAAAAACGAAACAACCCTATACATAGGTACCCCATGATTACAATTTTTAAAAAATCAAGTTTTTTAACATGATACTTGCTTATCATACACCGGACGACATAATAAATAAGAGTGTATATCTTACAACATTCACATTTTGTGTAGGTGATATCGATATTAAGAGGAATGATAAAAAAAAGAACGAGGGAAGCGTGTGTGTTGCGGTCAAACGTTGACCGCGGTTCAGGTTTAATTTTGCATCGGGCTGAGTTGTTGTATTTACGCTGAACAAGCCTAACAACCAATCAACCGATCAACCGGCCGACCATTGGTCATGGTATGGCATCATCTTATCCATCGCGGCTATATAATGGTTCGATAAAATTGCCGACGGTTATCACTTGCATTCGTATAGTGATCACCTGTTTACGGCCAACATTCTGATTACTGATGGTCGGGACGTGAAATGAATTTAGGTTTCTTCGATATTTACACTGGCATTTACACACAATGGCAAATCGCGTTCGTTGGTTCTTTTTTATTACCCGCGTACGTATAGTACCTATCGACAATTGAACGTTATTACCGTTTATTTTAGTGGTTTTGTTGGTCGATTATTGTGAGGAAATGGTAAATACGGCCTGAGCAAAAACACCTAAATTATCACCTGCGTGACTTATTGGCAAGCAGCCTATAAAGTTAGAGCGTTTTATAGCAGATTTTTTCTATTTTTATATTTTCCTGGTACCACATCATTTACTTATAAAAAAATAATAAAAGAATGCTTTCCTAATGTTTGAAATATACAGAGTGTAGAGGTATTAGGAAGAATAGGAGAATAGAGGACTCTATGGAAGTAAATAAGAAATAGGCGAGTTAGGTTGGTAGGACAACCTCTCAGGCATGAAGGTCTAGTCAGAGACATATTAGAGGCAGAAGCAGGAGTTAAGAGGAGTAGAGGTGGGATGTTCTAGTTTTAGGGAAATGCGAAGATTAGCTCAGGATAGGAAGGAGTGGAGGTGCGTGTCCAACCAGTCTTAAGACTAACGACTTTATGATGATACAGGGTGTTCCACCTAAGGCGGTTTCTTTCTTATTTCTGTTATTATACTTTTACTAAAAAAAAATACAACGTGTAATTATACAACACGCTATTGAAGTGAAACTTCTTCAAACACACAAACATACCGGGATAGGGGTTAAGGAATTGGTGTAATGGTATAATTTGTGCACTATGAATTGAAATTTTACACTCTACATGCCGGAGTTGCTTGTAACGAACGTTGCATTGAAGCGCGCTCACGGCTCAAGCGATCCCCACTAGGAAGTCGACTACGTGGCCGAGTAGAGGGGGGACTTTCATTGCATGATTTCGTTACACAGCAATTCGCATGAAACGGACTTACCCTACCGTGCCTAAAGAAGTTTCACTTCAAAAAAAGAATTGTTTTTACAAAAGTGATCTGGAATCATAATGTAGAATACAGGGAGCTCCACTTTTTCTCAACGCTAACTTCGTTATTTTAAATGGAATACCCTGTATATTTTAACGTTTTTCGTTTATCTGTTTTAGGTCAATTTTGTTAGTCTGTACCTATCTCCAGTAGTTTTTGAGATATTCAACTGTTTTTGAAAAAAATTAAGATTTCAGCTGTTTAGAAGAGACCAAATAGCATCTGAACCATAAAAGCTAGAAACCTTCGATTTGGACAGTTCGTTTTAGCACGAATTACCATATCCATTTCCCTATGGGCAAAACGTGTACCCTATTCAGCGCCGGAAATATTAAAACCTACTTTTGACAATCTTATAAGACGAATAACTTTCCAAATGGAAAGCAAAACCAAGAATAATAAGGGATTTTGGACGGTTCCATATTTTTTCTCAGAGTATTTCTTTCAGCGGAAATTTTTTTTGAAAAGAGGGGCTAATTATTCTTGCACACGCTTTACTTTTTAACCTTTGAGTTTTATTTAATCAATACTATGTTTTTATGTAATATATGCAAGGTATTAAGCGCAATAATTATTGGATGTCTGATCCAGAACTCTCAAGTCTCGGGGATATAATTGCGCGGAGGCATTGGCTCATGAAGCTTTCCAAATATTTCTCCAAAGATCGGCTGTTATTTATCGATTTTATTGCCAAGTACATTTACTTATAGTTTTGTCTTTGACGTTTCAATTCGATTTCAGTCTCAGTCACAAGCTGTTTTATGGACATTATTTCACCCAAGTTATGCGGTCCTGCTTAGAGTTAACGTCGCTCAGAAGGATAACACCACGTTAGCCGTTTATGAATCCTCGCGGTCGGGGATATTTTACAACTATAATTGATACTCGGTTTGTGTCAATGTTTTACGTGAATAAAAATTTTTAGCTCGCAGGTGTCCCCGGTTACGGCTTTTAAATGTGGACGAGTCGGAGCGCCGTTGCGATGCGACGCGCCGCGTATTATTTATTTAAATTACATTAAATCTCGTGTATATTAACACGGCCGATCGGCATTTTAGACGACCGCTTGTATTATTTGTTACGTGTACAATTTAACCGTGCGACTCTACGTGTCCTTCCCTGCGGAGCGCCGTCCAAGATTAAGAGCTCTCCTAATTTTACGTGGGATTGACGCTCAACGTCACATCCGTCCTGGCTGTCGTATCTCTAGAAACTTTTTTTCTTGTAAGACTCGAAAAATTAATTAAAACTAAACGTAAACATAACTTGTTGACGTTTATTAGAACATTAACAAAATATATATTTAATATGCATATTAACTGTCTATGTACGTTAAGAGGACTTCGCACACGTTCCTATATTTTTTTATATAATAGATGCAATAAAATATACTTGACAAGTTGTATCTAATAGTAATTGATTTCTTATAGAGAAGGTATTCAAAATAACAATTAATAGACGACATATAATAAAAAAAAGCAAATACGTATCTATGTAAAAGTTTTAAAAATTTATTCCACCTTTGTATCTGTATTACCTATACATAGATCTCATATTCACGATTTTTTTGTGCGTTTCACTATCCACAATTTCCTATTTAGGTTACTAGTACAAAATGAGTATATCCGAATTATTTAGGTAGCGGAGACCGGGGATGGTTGACTATAGGGGCAGGTAGACTAACTACCGAAAACTCGTCGACAGTGTATGAACTATGTCATCTGATCATAACCAAGCATTACATTTCGCGTCCCGCTCAGTTGTCTGAAGCGTCACATCGCGGTCGTGCGTTGTTTTCGAACACTGACATGTTTTTCATATTTCAATCACATAAGTAATATTTTGATATATTGTATTTTTTGATCTGATGCCTACTCGTTTTATGTAAATCATTTTTCTATTAGTCCTAGCATTTAATGAGGGCACATTTATCATATTTCATATCTTATTTTTCAAGTCAACGGCAGTGTTTAGGCTAGCCATGCGATCAAAATTAAAAATGGCGTCTGGGGTTGGTAGACCAATTTTTTTCGGGGCTGGTTGAATAATTATTCAACCAACCCCAATGAAATATGTAGTTGAAAACAACACATAAATTAACTTTTTATTGGACTTTTAAATCGTTACGTGGCCAAATTAAAAGAAAAATTAGAACAGAATCCGAAATTGACGAGAGCAGAATTAACCCTGGACACAGTGGAATATATAAAAAATTGACAAATTTTTACTAATCTAGAAGAGGAAACTTTAGCCAGTTTATTTTTTAACAAAAGGCTCAATTATATTAAAAAAATGTTTAATTATTTGCTCCTTCTCATGATTTGACTCTTACTGGTACATGAGTCAACTTACCCCGGGCATATGGTCTACCTACCCCGGGTCAGGGGTAGATTGACTAAGATTTAATATTTTGTAAAATGCATTAAATCACTATTATACTAAACTAAGAACTAAATATTACATATTTTTATTAGGTTAATAGATTTTCTATCAATTGACATGCTTTTCTTGTCTATATACATTAAGACACAAAAAATATGAACTATTCAGTAAAAAAGTAGTCAACCATCCCCGGTCTCCCCTACTTATTTAAAGATTGTAAACTAAAAAAATATAAAGATAGGAGACAAAAAATTAGAAGTGCCCGATTTTATGTATCTAGGAAGTCAGATGTCAGGACGGAAGGAGTAGTTGAGATATAAAGCGGAGGATAGCGCAGGGTCGAGTCGCCGTCAATAAAAATAAGTCAGTGCTATGCTCGCGAACGGTTAATTTAGGAATTCGAAAAAGATTGTTAAAGACTGAGGCGCTGTACGAGTGCGAAACATGGACAGTGGGCGCGGCGGAAAATAAAAGGTAACAAACATTCGAAATGTGGTGTTACAGGCGAATGATGAGGATACAGTGGACAGAGAACGTTAGAAATAAAGAGATATTAGAATGAATAGGAAGACAGAGGACTCTATGGAAGTTAATAAGAAATAGGCGAGATATGTTGATAGAACACCTTTTTAAGCATGAAGGTCTAGTTAGAGACATATTAGAGGCAGATAGTTAAGGATTTTGTTGTTCTAGTTTTAGGGAATGCAAAGATTAGTTCAGGATATGAAAGAGTGAAAGAGTAGAGCTGCGTGTCCAACCAGTCTTAGGACTAACGACCTTATGATGCACTCGATTATTAAATTGATACTAAAATCTTCTCAACTATATGTACATATATAAAATACGCTAATTTATACCTTGAAATTCCTAAAACAAAACGTTGATCATACTTGTGCACAAAAAATTTAATGTGTTGACTCGATAAAAACGTTATCATTAATTTAAAAATATAATTGCATAATTAAGTAGCATTTAATCTAACTGATGAGGTGTTTTCCTAACGATGCTCGAGCTGTTGAGCTAGAATCTGAAATGAATTCTTTCATAACGTATTTTTCATAAAACAAAAAACTTCAAATTATCGAATAATAAACTAATTAAGATTACGGTGGAACATTTACTACTAATTGTAAGAATGATAAAACGTTATTTAATTTTTAACCCCATTTGGTGCTAATACGTTTCACATCACTTTAAAAAATCCATAATATTGATGTCCTCAGCGTTTCATATATATACTTACGATACTTAAGGATACGGTAATATCTCTTATTAGAGAATTATTCATTTAAAAGCTGCCATTATTATTTACACAGAAAACTAATGCCGGATGAAATATATTATTTATTTTAAAGACTGACTATAAAATGACCGAAGAAAACCGAAAATTTTGTAATTATTGTTACAGTTAGAAAGTATAGAAAAATTACAACACATAATTTGATATTTCCTGAGGACCTTCAAACAAAAATAAAGAATAAAATCTTTTTGAAAGGTCAATTTGGAATAGGTACTATTTTCTTTATGTGTCGAAGTTTTCGGAATGATCTTGTTTTGTGGCAGTCAGTTTATATACTACAATCTACTGGATTCGATTAAGTGTACCTCAACATCATCATCATAAGGTCGTCAATCCGCTCATTCGTATCCTGAGATAATCTTCGCATTTCCCTAAAACTAGAACATCTCATCCTTAACTAAAATATTTATAAACGATTATTTAACCTAGGATTGTCTCCACTCCAAGTACTGTTTCTCCTTCTATATGTCTCTATTTAACTTTTCATGCTTGATGGTAGATACGATTCCACCCCGCGATCAACAAAATCACCAGATAAATATTTAATGATGGTACGATTCCGCCCTCAACTTTTACAGGTGATAATTTTGATGGTACCAACTGATCTTTGCTTATTTCTTATTGATTTCCATAGCGTCCTCTGTTCTCCTAATCTTTCCAATACCTCCTCATTTCTTCGAACCTTTTCTTTTTCGATAACCTAACCTAACCTAACCTAATCTTTTCTTTTTCGATGCTCCCTACGTTCACGTTATCCTAACAGTGAATTAATTTTCAAATTCGTATTATCCCACGTATTTTTCAGAATACATATACGCACCTTAAACAGGTACATCTTTAAAATTAAGTTTTTTTACGATGTCGTTCATATTTATCTAACTTTATATCGACGCATTTTTTAGTAAGTACATATCTACTTGTTAAGATAACAATCCACTTGTAAAAACCGCAACATTTTTATAAGGATAATACCGTGTAAGAGATCGCGGAAAACGTTGCTTATTGTCTTTGTTGTTGTTCACGTTTCAGACCGTTCCATTCGGCAGGTTTAACTGCAAATCTGCAATATCGAGAAATGTAAACGATTTAGTTAATACACAGGTCGAAGCTTAACAGGCATTATTACCCAGATTAACCAATCATATTGCGATCGTGAGAGTCACGTACAAAATGCTCCTTATGTAATTGAATTCGAACCGCTTACGGTAATAGTGCAGGGCCGAAATGAGGAACCACACAAATACAAAAGTCTCATTTATGTATATACATATGTAAATTTTTTCTGTTAGAGAAAAAGAAGTGAATTTTGAAATTTCTGTAGATACGATATATGTATATTTGCTGTAAGCATTAGAATAAGACAATCACAATAAAAATGCTATAAAAAATAATACTTAACCATAACTGAAAAAGGTGCAATGTACATAAAAAACGATATGTCTCTGAAAGATAACAGAGAAGTTCATTCTGGTCTATTGACTGCCAGACGCAGAGTGAAATTTCGGTCTTCTTGGATCTCATCAGCGCGTAGCAGGCAGTTACGACAGAGCACAGACTACTTCTACCTGTTGCCTAAACAGCGTTTTATGAAGTACCACAAACGGCGTGGTAAACGCCATCTGTAGTACAATACTACATTTAGTGGAACTCGTAATGTTCAACAAGGTCCATTTACGTTGATGAATTTCTACTTGCTGAACTAAATCCACGACGTAGCTCACCCCAACATGGTGGGTACGTAACCAATTCGATCAAAGATGTTTATGGTGGTCAATATTCTATCGAAAGTACCAGACATGGATTTCAATTTGAATCTTGTTGGATTTCATCAGCACGTCGCAGACAGTTTACACAGAACACAGACTGACTCTACCTGCTGCCTAAAGATGTGCCTACCACGTATCATGAGCTACACTATGAATTATTTAGCTCATCATCATCATCATAACGTCGCCAGTCCTAAGACTGGTTGGACACGCATCTCCACTCTTCCCTAACTAGCTAATCTAGTAAAACTAGAACACCCCACATTCTTAACTATTTGCGAACAGTAATCTAATCTAGGTCTACATCTATCCCTCTCTGACTAAACCTTCATGCCTGAGAATTTCCGTAGAGTCCTATGTTCTCCTGTTCTTTCTAATACCTCTTCATTTGTAACCTTCTCTATCTACGATATTCATCATTCGCCTGTAACACCATATTTCGAACGCTATGAATTCAGTTCAGCAGATAAATATCCATTAACGTTAATCGAGCTTGTTCAACATATTATATTCCACTAATGTAGCACTGTACCAAAGATGTCGTTCAACACGCCGTTTGTGGTACTTCATAAAACGCTGAAACATTTCACTGAGCTGTCGGGCATCGCTCAGTTTTCTACATGATAGTGTACTCCAGGTTAGTAGGTCTACGCTTTGGCCTATTTTGACAAAATGATACCTGTGACAGACCCGGCAGATCATGTTCAGTCTAGATGGGACCTTACGCAATCTACAGGAGTATGGATAAAAAAGATACAATAAAATAATATTGTTGAAACTATTATTATATTACATAACAATAACGAGCCAATTACAAAAGTTCGTTCAATAGCGCAACGCAAAAAATTGCAAATCGTTAATTTAAAAAAATGGGCCGAATCATTTTCGAATCTACCTCTTAAGAATGAAATAAGTTGGTCAAACATCTCAAAGAACGATTTTCTAAAAAAATATTTTGGGATCGTGAATTCATATGTATCAGCGGTCCCTATAGCTTCTCAGATTGAAATGTTTCTGAACTTTTCATTGATGCGGAATTTGGGGTTCATTTAGTTGAAGGTCAACAACAATTTAAACACTTTCCTTTCATACTTATCATTACGAGGAGCATTTAAAACGTCAGTAATCGCTTCTATTTTTTCTATATGATTCAATCACGCAGAGGTCAGGGTAATTATTGAGTGTCCTTTCTTAGGGTTTGTATTTCACAAAGGACAAATATGGCCCATGTTTAATGCGAAGATGATACCCAGCTGGAGACACATTTCGTCGTACCTACATTTCTGTTTGAATACTGCTATTAAACATCAATGCGATGCTTTTTCCAATTGGTCTTATATTGAAATTATCTTTTTAAATAGTTATTATCTAAAAATATAAATTCACTCAGGTCTCATGAGCATAATTATAAAATGGCCTAAAATTTCGATTTTTTTCGTATGGGTACATCTACCCATCGTACCCACATTATCTGCCGGGCCTGACCTGTGGTAAAATTTAGAGAGATGGGTTACAAACAAACCAACAAATATATTGCTTACATAATAGCAGATATAGAATTCTCCATTAATTAAAACATATTGACTGTTTTTTGTGTTAATGTCTATAAGTATTACTTTAAAACTTTCTATTCAATGGGACAGGAACTGTAATCCTATGAACCCTTTGCGTAGCTACGCCACTGGTACTTGAAAATAATCAAAATTGGATTTATCATTACGCTATGCTCGAGTATAATGATATAATATGGGAAAATTCGGTGTCCTAATAATAAAATTAGTAAATCCAGAAAACTAGAATTCTATTTTTTTCTTTCCCTTGTTTTATTGTTTCCTTTTTTTCACACGTTTGGAAAGCAGATAAGAAGCGCTGCTCCCTAGGAATCTCACCCAGGGTGCTGGTATTTCTAAAACCACTAACAATACTTATTAATGATAACTTACCAATAGCAAGAAATCTAAACAATCTTCATTAATTTAATACCTGGTATCACGGATAACAAAAAGAAAATATTAGTATTTACTTTCCACAGTATTCGCAAAAACATTTTGGAGTTTCTAATAATGTATTCGTTACTTATCGAAAGTGTGCTTGTTGATGATACCTAGCTTCATTCTGTGGAATACGGCTCTGTCTCATGAAAATTCAAGCGAGTGTGAGATTGGTAATTTGTGGTCACGAAATTGTTCCGTCATTTTCCCCCTTATTTATTTTGCCCGTTATTACGTAGTTATTTTCAGTATGATTTAGACCCTAGTTATAAGTATTCATTTATGAAAACAATTTCGCAACAGTTAAACGACCGTTATAGAGATATGAAAAGACGAGGATTTTATCAATCATTTTATTAATCAGAAATATCAACTGAAACGAAGAAAACCAAAATTATAGAAGTAGACAAAAATAACAAAAATTACAATACCAATTAAACAATACACGTTAACTTTGACAATTTCTAAAACACACAAGCAACAAGCGAGTAAAAACCATAAAAATATAAGAATAGAATACGTAGCTAATTTTAAGTTAACCAAATCGACCTAGTACAGCGAGAGTTCCGTAAAAACTTGTAGGTATGTAAATAGTTCGTCCATCACGGGAAATGAATGTTCCAAATTTTTCCCAATTTTTTCAATGGTTGTATAAGGGTTTCTTGTTTCCCTTTGAGGTTAGGAACCCTAATGAGTTTCAACATCAAATGCGGATGAAATATCAACAGCGCCCGAGACTAGTACGTCATAGGCGCCCCTCTGGCGGTAATATATTTCACAAAATAATAAGGTACGTGGCGCTTTTCGAAAGCTCTATATCTTTATAAAAAGTATGAGTGTTTGTAAGTAGGTACTTCCTTAATTTTTTTAATTTATAAACTTCCGCGCGCGCCCCTTTTTATTTTTGGGCCCCTAGACATATGCCTAAATTTGTCTTACGGATAATCCGCCTCTGTTCAATGTAGAAAGTATCCCTTAATTTCCGTCGTTTGGTGCAAGAATATTGCATAAATAAATCTCTTGCCCCCTTCCCTTCATGACCTCTCATTTCCTTATACCACAGTATAATGATTCTATACAGTTATACAGTAGGTTCAGTTCCCAGTTACATTCATACATCGCTCTCCTGAAACCACAGTACAAATATATTTTATATCCTTTTTTTAACACTTCGGTAAAACTATTGAAGCGTCCTCGTGGCAGTTCAGCGCACATAAAGGTAATTTATAACGGCTTGTAAAAAACCTACGGTATAGGATCTTTATGTTGTGCTTATACTATCGTACATCATGCCGAAGAATATTAAATATACATATGAATTTTCAAAATTGTATGTAATAATCTCAAAAAAAGTTTTCCTTAGTTTTATTTTTCTAGATTTCCTACCCTTTACTTTTCCCATCCCTCTTCCATCACCCCAACAATGTCGAAGTAAACTAAACCCGAACTCTATACATTCAATATCAAATCTTATACAGAAAAGGGCAATCATAAGTACATAAGCAGGCTATATCTACGTACGTATAGCACATAAATGGCTACAAACTTGTGGTCGGTGCCTAATAAAAATCGCCCCCAATAGAACCATTGCAAATAGGCATGCGAATTGTAAATTTCATTACGTTCAAAATAGGGAAAGGAACGCAAACGGTCGCGTGTGTCATGCCATCTATTTGATAAAGAAATAAAACGTTGCCGCTTAAATTTTATTTGCACAATATTTCAACGACGTAATTCGTTGCCAAGCACTCGCCTGCCTTACCATAAACGGTAAACTTTCGGTAATAATTTTAATTGAATAAAAAGTCTGTTGCTTTGACTCTTTAGCTGAAACAACCTTCCAAAGTTGATTAAGGCAATTTCAACGAACCGTTTGAAATCAATGGTTATTTCCATGATTGCAACAGTAATAATTTTCATTTGACACGCTAATGTCACTGTTATTTTCATGCATAACAAAACGGCTCAACAAATGCTCGATACTGTTACGAAAAGCAAATACATAGCAATGCTATCGATAGTGTTTGTTATTAAAAAGCAACCAACATTTTTAAGGAATGATAGATTTTTGTTCTCATATTGCTTATACACACTGCGGCACAATTAGGGGAACGCAAAAAACGGTCGATTTTTTGAACAAATTTATATTCTATACATTTTTTTTATTATTACAATAATCAGTTGCGCTCAATAGCGCCCCTAATAATGTCGAAGACATGAAATTGACGTTAATGGAAGAGTGGGTCAACTTTAAGAAATTACTAGCTTTTCCCCGCGGCTTCGCTCGCAGAAATTAATATTGTTTCTCAATAAAACCTTTTAACTCCCAATTCACCCTTATAACGTTTTAATTTTTTGTAATGGCGCTATTTTAGATTTCAAATACAAACGTAGCAACAACATTTCATCCTTAAGGGTTGATTTTTAAAAATTGCCAAAACACGTATTTGTTGAATTTCAACGATGAGCAACCTTCGAGTAAATCCGAGTACAAATAATATATACCCCGTGGAAACGTTGATTAATAATATCAAACAGCAGATATACCAAGTTTAAAGTTAATTCAGCCACAAATAAAGTATGTCCCCAAACAAAAATTGCAATACCTTTCCCTTTTTTAAAATGTCGAGATAGATCATTCAGAAATTAAATGAGAGACCACTAAAACGAAGTTTCAAGTAAATTTGACCACAAATAATATATGTTCCATTTAAACATAGCAACTCCTCTTCGCCACTCATCCCCCCCAACAGAGATTGAATTTTTTAACCAGTTTCAAGTAAATCGGACCAAAGACAAACATACAATCTTTGCAAACCACTTTCAACATCCCCACCAATTTTCAGCCAAATCGGTTCAGCCGTTCTTGAGTTATAAATGGTGTAATTAAGACGACTTTCTTTTATATATGTAGATTTATAGCGTAATGCAAAGCATGCGAAATCGCATACAGGCTTTAATTAGAGCCCGCGGCGGCAATACAAGATATTAAAAAAAAAAATTTGTGTTTGTTGAAAAATTATACAGGTTTTAAGGAAAAAAATTTCAATTTTCATTTTTTATAATTTTGGTTTAATTCTTCAAAAAGGAGTGTTGTATAAGTTATATTAGGATTTGTGTTCCCCTAATTGTGCCGGTGTGTATACGTTGGGTTATTCCGGCGGTAACATTATTTATGGTGAAAGGCATAAATTCTATAGTAATCAATAGGTAACAGAACTTGCAATTCAAAAATTAATTAACTAATAAATTAAAATAATCCTGTTTTCAAAAAGGAGCATTTGACTTCACGTAGCCTTACGGAAATTTACCTTTCACTATTTTTAGTAACAAATTTTCACGGTAAACTTAACCACATTTGAAGACATAACTTTTCAATTTTATTGTACATCATGATAGAGTCATCAGTCCTAAGATTTCTCTTAACTCTTGTTTCTGTTTCTATAATTTGTTTCTAACAAGCCCTTCATGCCTGAATTTTCTCTTATTTCTAAATAAATAATTAATTTAATACAAACCAAAATTAGAATTAGGTAAATGTTTTGAATTTACTTTACAAACTGTAAAATGTAATAAAAAAAAATATATAACGTGTAATTATACAACACGCTACTGAAGTGAAACTTCTTCAAACACACAAACATACCGGGATAGGGGTTAAGGAATTGGTTTAATGGTATTATTTGTACACTATGCTTCGCACGGGTGCAATGCTGATAGTAAATATACTATAGAATGTCTTTATATACAACAATCACAGCTTTTTTGTCATTAGACAATACAAACCGGCCGGTACCGCCGCAACCGCTATGTCCCTGCATTTTAAGTCTGTAATATCTTCGAAAATATTCATTTAAATTACATGCTGTAAAGGGCCATATTGATCTATATTAAATGCACAATGTATTTAAAAGTACTTAATTGGATAAGGATTAATGCTGTATTGCTTAAAATCGCTTCGTAAATAAGTCATTATTTCTCGTAAAAAGTAAAAGATAAAAAATGGTCATTGTGGGTTATCCCTGAGAGATAGACATATACCATCCCGCACTTTTTTGTACACCTTTTTAAGGTGTACAATACTGTAGTATATTATTTTGATCTATCTCGTAGGGTTCAGCCAGCGTTTACAATGTAAGCACAAAAAAATGTATTTATTTACGACATCACATTACAAACCTCTAAAATTATCAATGTTTCTCTACTATATTATGTATGTATTATACATGTAAACCTTCCTCTTGAATCACTAACTATTAAAAAAACCGCATTAAAATCCGTTGCGTAGTCTAAGCATACATAAGGACAGATAGCGGGGGAAATGCGTTGCATGATTTCGTTACGTAGCAACTCGCATGAAACGAACTTACCCTACCGTGCGTAAAGAAGTTTCACTTCAAACCGCATTAAAATCCGTTGCGTAGTCTAAGCATACATAAGGACAGATAGCGGGAGAAATGCGTTGCATGATTTCGTTACGTAGCAACTCGCATGAAACGAACTTACCCTACCGTGCGTAAAGAAGTTTCACTTCAAAAAATACTTGAAAAGCTCGGTATATTTTTTTTATATGTTTAAGTTGCTTTACTATTTCCCTGTTGTCTCATTAGAGGTTTTTAAGAGAATGTGGTAGGTAACTCAACCTCACAGTTATGGTTGATGTAATTATTAAGTGCCGGGTCACGATTTTTTGTTTTAAATTCAGAATTATGCCAAGTGAAATATTCAAAATGAGCTGTTAACTACCGTTCGTTAAAACAAAGAAGTAATGATCATTTCCGCTATTTTCTTTTTAACTGTTTTCCTCCGTAATTGTTTAGTAGATGTATACGTAACCGTCAGATCGCCATTTAAAAGTAGTAACTGACTTTTTATACAGATATTTATGGTAAAGAAAAGCGTAGGCGATAAGCAAACGCGTAAGTCGTTTTTATAATTTCCAATTAACTTATTTATTCATCTCGAAATTTTCGATATCCTGTGTGGCGTTTTTAGTGCCACTACGGAGACATTAAATTCACTAATAAGAAAGTTACAAGATATGGTTGGTCAAACATTTAAGAATTGGAGGCAGAGAACGCGTCAAAAAAGGCTACGTTCGTATTGTAAGAAGGCTCCTGTGTTTAACACCTCACCGGCTGTCACCGCTTTTTGAATACTTAAAATCATGCCACCTTAGAAGTGAAATTCCCTTTGTAAAAACTTCATTAACAATTTTTCTTATGATGTAAATAGTATAAGGAACAAAAACGTCACTGATTTAGTTCATTGATTTGTCACGTTAGAAACTGATTGTTTTAGCGGTAAATTTCGATTGGTTTCGAGTATAACGAGACATTGTCAGTAAGAATTTGAGTAAATACATAAGGCATCAAAAAGCGAGATCACAATAAAATAGAAAAAAGTCCGAGTTGAGAGAAAATGCAAAATCATGGCCGCCTTTGATCGGTAATGAACTTGTGGACTCGTCAGGCGGAACGCTACAAAAAGCCTTTAATTAGTAATGTTTATTGAAACTTAACGCTCTATAGAGACAGTTTTCTGTGTTTCTTTTATTAAGAATATAGGTAAAGTGTAGGAAGTTGGCTGAATAGCGTTTGTTTATCGAATGCAAATTGAAACGACAGGCTACGACAAAAATTCCGCATTCTGTTCGATCAAAATGATGCCTGTTTTTACTCAGTTTGTAGAAATTTCTAAAATTATGTGTATTATTAGCAAAAAGTACAACAACGAGAAAAAAGAAAAAGTTAATGAACGCTCATTTAAATATAGCAAAAGAACGAAATTTAACTGTCAAAGCTTTTTCTCTGAGTACCAACTCTTTAAAGATATATACAGGGTAGTTCATTAAGCGCGACTTGCTCTTTAGCGGCCTTACCTTTAAAAACTGGAAGAAAATGTTTTATCTAGGGAAAATAATTTCAAAAATGTCGGACTCCCGGATATACCGGAAGTATAGATCAATTTCCCTATTTTAAGAGGAACACCCTGTATATTATTGCATTTTTGAATTCAGCATCGATTTGAATGTCCAGTTGTTAAACATAGTTTTTGTCTGCGTGGTATCTTTTTTGAGTTATTCAGTAATCTTTAGAAAAGACGTTTGTTTGTAGTACCTAATANGCGCTTTTGAATTTTCGATTTTAATGTCCAAATTGTTAAACATAGTTTCTGCCTTCGTGGTATCCTTTTTGAGTTATTCAGTAATCTTTAGAAAAGACGTTTGTTTGTAGTACCTAATACCTTACAAAAGTTTTACTTTTTATCTCGGACATTAAACCAAATAAAAGGATGCGTTTTGCACTATCAAAAATTGCACAAAGCGCTAGTAGAATGAAGATTCGGGCTATAGGGCCGTGGTCTAAGTGAATTATTCTGTCCAGACGTTTCGTCAGCTACTGCGGCTTACATCCTCAGTGGTAGTGCTTTCGCTGACAACGTGAACGTAGATTATATCTCGAAGTCTCGACAGCGAAGTTGCTAGACCACGACTCTATAGCCCGAATCTTCATTCTACTATGGATTCCGGCCGTGAAAGCCTTTGTTCTTATATTGCACAAAACGTTCTTGATTTTCCATTTAAAAATTGCTTTTAAAGCGCATTACATCATTGTACTAGCAATGTTCAATTTTTAAATGTTTAAAACATGAATACCCCATTTTTTTTTTTACTGGATGCTATTTTGGATGCAAAATTAAACTTTATTTCGATTTTATTAAGGCACATTAGGGTCTATGCTTGACGGTTTTCAGGATAATTACAGGAAACGGAAAAATTCTAGCCGGGATGAGTCAACCGCCAAAAACACTTTCCATTAAGTGTATTATTAGAATTATCGATAAAATTACTCAAACCCAACAAAACATAAGCAATTAATGTCTTAAAAGATTTTATTGGTGTCTGCATCTACAGGATTAATTCATCAGATATTCAAACTGTCGAACACTTTGCTGTAAACGAATATTTAATTGGTCAGTTAAAAACTTATTTACATAGTTCCGGAATAGTTGGTGACCATCACAATACACATCCTTCAAAATTTTTTAATCTGAACGTTATTGGTTATTTACCATAAAATAGTTTATATGGTTTATTATTTGACATTATTTGGTCTTGGGTGTGACCCGAAAGGTCCACATCAAGACTAATTTCCTAGTGGAACGAATAAAAATACCATACTTTCTGTTTATCATTATTTTCATTATTATTGTATTATTGCTACGAATTCGTATACTTTCCTCATCATATTTTCATATTCAGACCATCAGAATCAGAGCAATCAGAGATGGAATTTTTAGTCTCTTTGATCAAAATTTCGCCCTTTTTGTGGAATTTTTGCGTTTCTTAGTGACGTTTTGCTTTGCTTGGTTAAAATCGGAATTGGAGAAATGGAGAAATCTAATCCAGTTTCTGTTATGATAGTTTCTGTAGGCGGGAAACATGTTTATTTCCCGATTCTAAGGTGTTGTCAATCGTTACGCGGAGCACAATTAATATTGTAGGTCTCATCTTTTTCGTGCAGAATATGAGCAACTGTGAATTCATATAATCCAAGACTAGTTAATATAAATATAAGAAGCCAGAAAAAAAGGAGACACCTACAGAATGTTTAAATCAGAACAACGATAGGGGACAGCAAACACGTAAGTAATTTTTTTTTGTAATTGTAAATTTTAATTATTTATTCTTATTTATTATTTTATTTACACCATATAATATTAACGCCTAAACATATGTAAGTAATATTATAAACAATACTAAGTAAAACTACTATTACATAAATTTTAGCCTTGAAAAAGCTTAGAAACCTAAACGAAACGTCGGACGTGGTTTAAGAATTAATAAATAAATTATTTATCCCCTATCGTTGCTCTGATTTAAACATCCTAAACAAGTTAAGGGAAGGTTCGGATATCAAGAAATATCAGTTCACTCTAGAATTAAAGTCATCAGACCGAAGACCATAAGGACATCCACCTTTCCTCCTTCCTATCGTAAGTCAATTTTAGCTTTTCCTGAAATGTAGAAAATCCCTCATCTTCATTTGTGAGTAGTAAACTAGTAAATGTAAATCTCGTTCTCTCTCGTACTATCTTTACTCTTGTTTCTGCATCTACTCGTGTCTAATTAGCACTTCATGCCTCTCAGAAAGTGTCTTACTCTATCTTTTTCCTTATTGACATTCATGGCGCTCTCTCTTCTCTTACATTTTCCAATATCTTGTCATTTCTAACCTTGTGTATTTTCATCATCCATCTACAACACGATAACACCACATCTGAATCGATTCTAACAACTTTTTCTTTTCCATTGCGTCCACATTTTGCACTCGTACTTTTAATAATTCCAAATTATTAACAGTTCGCAAGCTCAGAAATACAGCTAAAAATCACTCGACCCTGTGCTACCTTGTCTTTTATATCTCTAACACCAAAAACAACGTGGCAAAACTTTTATTAATTTATTTAGAAACATCAGCATTGTTAATCCTTTTTATGAATATCGATCCCTGACGATCTCGACCAGACAAAAACATAATTTTATTTCTGCTAGCAAGATAGCAAGTTAGATATGTTAAATAATGATAAAATTTACAAAATATATTTCGCAATTAATCCGGGTAATTACGTCTCGTACAGTAAGTAAAAGTTGAAACGGTAATTAACTTAATAAAAAAGAATTCTTGTTTACTTAACGTGTTTGCAGTGGCTATGGGTTAAAGACGAAGAGGGAAGAAAAACAATGTATAAAAATTAATTACGCTTAAATTGAATTGTCATGAAACAAATAGCGTTTTAAACTGTTTTATGTTAAAATAATAAAAACTCAAACAGTTCCAAGGTGTAAAAATAAAACATTCCGCAAATTGGTCATAGCTAATAGAAAAAGTTTTTAAGTAATAGTTGCAGTGATTTACGATTAATTTTTGTTAAAGTCATGGCATTTCTATCTATTTCAATAAATACGTTAAGTACCTACTACGTATGGCAATAAAATACTCTGGGAAACTGTAATTTTAATTACCTACGCATATTTTTTGTATATCCTTAATTACCACAAATATTAAATAATCACTGTTTCCTTTTTCCTATTTTTATTTTCTCAGGCACTTTTTTTGAAAAACAGTCATTTATGTAAATAATGAATTAAGAAAATCAACTTGGTACAGAACGAAAATATGAGATTGTTTATCAAACTTAAGCTTTATCTTCACTATGTTTTGATTGATAAATTATTATTTATAATCCTCCAATAAGCCACTCTTTTTTTCATTATTATAAAACTTTATAATACTTCTATTTCTTCCAGTTGAAAATTCGCCAACCACGAATTGAAATTTCATTGGTTTAGTGTTTAAATGACTTTTTGAACTGGATTTAATGATTGGTTTGGGATGTAATATTTAACAGAAAGTTCGTCAGTAAGAAGACGTGAATTATTAAGAGTAGTAGTTTTGCTGAGTAGCTACTCTCTGGTACCCGGTAAAATCACTATTCGATACATCCCTAATTCAGCACGTAAATTCTGCAAGTTATTAATTCTCGATTAAGCAACTAATAAAATAAGTATTATTCCCACACGTTTTGAATTGCTCAGATAATTAAAAACGCATATAACACAAAAAATAACAAATTAATAAGTACTACGTGGTGAGTCAAACATAGGAATTACAAATTTTTTTATAGGCAGCTTTTCTTTTTACGTATACAACTATCCTAAACTAAATTACAAGCGGTCAAAATCTTTATATGAGAAAATGATTGAAGCGGAAACCATAAATTGCGTTCCGTGGTAACATTTCAGTGTAAACTCCGTCTCAACGATTTTTATTGTCATACGTAAATTCCATCCGATACGTGTATATCTGCACTAAAGGGGGTTGGTAAAAGTAACGAATAATTACAAACCCAATAATATTTTAAAAATTCTATTACAGCAAAAAAATTAAAAGGAAAAGTCTGCCCATATTTTTGGAGGAAAATAAGCTACCCCATCAGATATATGATTTTCTAATATATAATCACAAAAGTCATTTACTCTTCGATCTTCCGGAGGAAATATCATTAAATAGTCAGTGAAAACATAAACAACATTCTGAGATACGGAAGTGCAAAAAAACTTGCTACCTCTAATTTTGTTCTGTATTAAGTAGAACAACCAAAAGAGATTGAATTTTTAGATACCAGGCTTGGCCTGGATGAAAACAACAGCTTTACATCTAACGTTAACGCTAATGTTTTGAAGGACCGTGTATGATCGCTGCAAATGAAGTACCTACATCAAATGCCAGATGTTTTTGCGCGATTCAGACATAATTTTTGTAGTGTACATACACGAGGATAGGGCTATTGACGAACCACCTTGGCCAAATCTCAATAGTGGTTTTGAAACTTAATAAAATTTCTATTACCTGTCCAGAGAATATTAATTTACGTATTAAAGTTTACATAACGTTAATATGGCAATGAACGTCTAAAGATTATCATGTGTAATAGCGTAGTAGTATATAAGCTGCTGATTTTAGTTATTGTTCCACAAACGTTACTGATTACATTTTCCAATGAAGTAGCTGCTTGGTTGTTATCATAATTTCTCTGTACATTGCCAATTCATGACCAGAGCCATCTTCGAATTGCAACTTCATCTGGTTTTCTTACAAAACATTTTGTACGTTAATCACGCTACTACTCGCCATGCGATTACCTATTGCAACTAGTTCGCATTTCGTATATGTTACCGGAAATGTATGAAATCTAGCAAAAGTAAACAATTCCGAGGCTAGTTAGGAATATTGTTTCAAAGATTTTTTAATACACCAACACCGAGGAATTGTATGAAATTCCAATATTGTACAGGCCTAACGCTGGAAGCTGGCGGAAATTTTAAAATGGCGTGGATGCACTGTGGCAAAAGTAGTCAGTTTTAGGTATAAAGATTGCAGGCCTCATTCTTCAGTATTCCTATCAGGGACGTAGATTAAATATTTAAAAATAGGGATCAGTGAGCAAGTAATAGACAGACAAACAGAAGAACTAATTGTTGATGTTGGTGACAGTGATAGAGATTCCCATGATGAGAGTGAATGTGAAAACTAACTATAAAACAAAAGCAATAGGTTTATTTTTTCTTTTTGATAAGTCATGTTTTTACATTATTTTCTAGTACGCTACTGTCCTATCTGTATTAATACTATAATTTATGCCTACTGAAAGCTTATTTGTGTATCGGTTCCAAGTGACTTACCCAAATAGGTCATAAATGGGCAAGTACCTGCGCTCGCCAGCTTCCTTCGTCAGACCTGTACCACTTAGTAAAATGTATAATACTAATAATGCTTTCTGTGAATAAAATACTCTAACATATCGGCCGGCCACCGGCGGGCAGAGACATTAAATAAGCTCCAATCTGTCCTAAATCTATCTAAACAAACAAAGACGTCACCAATGCATATGAATTTTTAGTATGCTGTAGAGGTGAATATGCTGATCATTTTGATATACATATATATGTGTTGGGCGCGGAAATGATAATGAAGCATAGTTATTGAACGTTGAAAAACAATATTTGGCAGCCTATGACGTAAAATAGACAACAATACGGCAGGCTGCTTGGAGATACCGCCGGAAGAGGGTTGATATGTTACAGTATTTTATTCACAGAAAGCATTAGTTTTATACATTTTCTAAGTAGTACAATATCGGAATTTCATACAATTTCTAGGAAATGTATACATTTCCCAGGATATGTGTGTATTAAAAAATCTTTGAAGCAATATTTTATAGATTTCCTAAATAGCCTCGAAATTGTATACATTTCCTAGGAATTGTATACAATGAATTGTATAGACCTACATTTCATACATTTCCGGTAACATATATACCATGAAGCTCAAAAGTCTTAAAAAATTACGCAGTAAGTACTTATTTTAAATTAAGAAGAGACAAGAAGGAAATGCTATTGATGTAAAAACTACAGAAACTAGTATCAACTTCCTATTTAGTGACTAGATAGGGTATCTTCCACATACCGTGTTCGAAAGCAAACTGAAACGTTCAATTAACTTTTTCAAACACCTTAGGTACTATCCATACAAAAACTACATCACAACACATGTATCCAGTCAGTAACATAATACATCCAACAAGAAATAAATTAAATTACACAACTTGTTCCTTTACTATAGTAGGTACTACCGTTGACGTTTTTAACGAGTATGAGACTCGGGGCAAAGAGCGTGGAATTAGAAAAAGTAAACATTCACCTGACATAAACATTTTATTAAGTTTTTATTTACTTATTACATAATTTGTTATTAACCACGCATCAGTTAGCTACAGGTGCACAACAATAATTGTTCGCAGGTAATCACTTGTTAAAGAGAGTTACAATATCCAAGAAAACGTCTGTTGATCTTCAATTAAATCTGATGCGATTACTTAAAAAGAAATTTATATCTAAGGATTAAGTTTTACCATCAAGCGAACTGCAGCCCAAACAAAAAAAAATATATTCTTATGCAGAGTGTGATGCCTAGAAGGTGGCCTAAGGTTGGAATATCTGGTAGATTTAGCAAAAAAAAGGATTCACAAAATACATGGCAACAAGATTCACTTCGTGAGTGTTGCCTTTTCCTGCCGTTACGTTATGATCCTAAGCATTGCGAATACGAACTAGCGCCAGGGTATCAGCTGTGTTTGTTGGTATGGCAAAATAAATAAAGACATAATAAAATTCAAACTTATTTATATTTAATAATTTCAATAATAAGATAAAGTATTTTTGAATAAAATTTAAAAATTAGTAAAGAAACAAGGTTTTCTCCAAAAAATATTGCAATGTTACCGTGATTAGTGCAGAAAATGCAAAATTTCGACATTTACCGATAAAAACATTTTAATTACTTGTAATAATAATATATACTTTTTAAGACAACTTTAAACATTATCACAGTTGACACCCTGGGAGTAGTTTTGTTCATGAAACATACTTTTTCATACAGTACCTACCAAAAGTTTTGTTCAATCATGAATAGTAGTGCGAGTCGAAAACAAGCGTTGAAGCCTTTAATATGTCTTCAAATATAAATAATCATCTCGTTTAGGATGTACGAACANTTAGAAAGAATAGGAGAACAGAGGACTTTATGGAAGTCAATAAGAAATAGACGAGATAAGTTGGTAGGAGTTAAGAGAAAGAGGTAAGCCTAGATTAGATAACTGTTCGCAAATCATTAAGGACGTGGGATGTTCTAGTTTTAGGGAAATGCAAAGATTAGCTCAGGATAGGAAGGAGTAGAAGTGCATGTCCAATCAGACTGACGATCTCATGATGATGAAAAATCAATTTATTTGAAAGAACTTCAGCTTCTTTTCTCTTCCCCTGCTATGTGCGCCGTTAGAAGTCTCTCATGATCTCCTCAAGCACAGATATACCATCAGCTTTTCTCAAAATAAATGCGAGCCTCTGCAAAGCAAGTTGTTATATTATTAAATTTAGCTTCTAAGCTTCTGGGACGTTTAATGTTACATCTGTAACAAACCGAAGGAATGTCGCTGAGCGCACGTAATATGCGGGAAAGGCAAATGACGCGGTGTCTATTAATGTTACTTGAAATAAAAGTAAAATGTCATTAGTGCAGAGGATGCAAAATTTTGAGATTTAGGGGTTGATTAAATAAATTGAATAACTTGATTTACCGATAAAAACATTTTAATTACTTATCTATAATAATAATATAAATTTTTTGAGACAACTTTAAACATTATCACAGTTGACACCCTGGGAGTAGTTATATTAACGGCCACGAGATCGCGTAGCGTTAAGAAATATTTACCAATAGGTACTGTATAAATATACAAATAGTTGTTTAAAAACGAATGTGCAAGGACGCAAATAAAGGTTCTTTGCGTATTGAAAGAAAAACTGAATTCGTACAAAGCCTAAAAGATAAAAAACCGGCTAAACCTGTGTAAGAATAACAATACTCACAGGCTTTTGAAGAGTGATAAAAGTAACCTCGAAATTTAAGGTTATGGTTTGGATGTCCCTTCAATATTATCGATACTTTTTCACCTTCACTTGCACGGTCTTCGCACTATTGACATTGACACTGTAGAGTGCATCTCGTGGTAACATCACAACGTAGGGGGTGTAAAAAGGATGCACAAAAATACTCCAGTTAACGAGTCGTCAATAATTGAAAACAACTGACGAAACACATATACCTATTTGTAACCTTCGCAACAGCTGTTACGTAGATAGGTCAATTGTACGTAATGATCAGTAATCATTTGTACCCGTTAGCGTTAGACTGGTAAATTAACTGCTATTACCCCAAAATACAAAAACATGTTGACTAAAAATATCAAGAAAAAGTTGGGGCTTTCGGTAAGGTCACTAGCTTTTCTTTTTCTTTTTCGTGTACTTATCCTCTCTTAATTTTTCGGAGTACTGATCAGACATAGTGTATATGCTTCTAGTCCCTTACCCAAGCATTTGTAAACGAAAGAATTGTTTTCACTTTACGAAATAACATTTTGAATTCGTTCTTCAACTACTATTAAAGTTTCGAAATTCAGGTTCACAATTTACTTTATTTGAAAATGGATATTATATAAACGTTTCATGGTTTTCAAAAATTGTAACATACAAGGGCGGGCTGAAGAGTTCGTAGTCTGACCCATATATGGCTCTACTAGTATCAAATCCATATGATTTTTAGTTAGCCCTAACCTTCAAAAGACACGTGTATAAATTTGACAGCTGTTGCACTATTAGTGTCTGAGTTACAGCATTTTTAGTGAAAGAACTTTTGTTGTTTGAAAAAAAAGTGCTGTTTCACCAAGACAATGCACCGTATCACAAATCAATGAAATCTATGGCAAAATTCCATGAATTAGGCTTCAAATTGCTTCCGCATCCACCGTACTCTCCAGATCTGACCCCCAGCGACTTTTTTCTGTTCTTAGACCTCAAGAGAATGCTCGCTGGACAGAAATTTCACGCCGATGAAGAGGTAATCGCCGAAACTGAAGCTTATTTTGAGGCTAAAAACAAATCGTATTATAAAAATGGTATTGAAAAATTGTATGACCGCTATAATCGTTGTATCGCCCTCGAAGGGAACTATATTGAATAATAAAATCAAATTCTATTAAAAAAAAATAATTTTTTCTATGCTCACCTACGAACTTTTCAGCCCGCCTGTTATATATGTAGTATCAACACTTTTTGCAAAACCTTTATGTTTGAAACAAAAATTTTAAGACATAGATGAGCGAAATTTACACATAAACTACCTTAAGAGATCAGTTATTTATTTTAATTATGTCATAGTTTATTATATTAATTACAATATTTTAAGCATTCTTATTTGTGAGCTGCTAGGAATATTAATATATTTTTGATATTTATTCTTGTTAATTCGCATTACCATAAAACATGTTAATTATCATACATCAAGTTCATTGATATTGCTAATATCCGATCCTTTCGTATTTTAAATTCCTCTCGCACATTTGCATTTTTTGCAGCAAACTGTTAATATGGCAAACTCATTTAATTCTGTGGAAAATGAATTTCACATTTAATTGCAAGTCAAGTCATAACCCTCGAACAACGTAAATGACCAAGTCAAGTACGTACGTTATATGTACGTGTGCTGTATTTTCTCACATGGGCAGGGCTTGTAATTAATAATTATTGATATTTATAACGATTTAGGAAAGGAAGTAATGTATCTGCGGTATGTCATTAACTATCATAACAAGTTCGATATAATACCCGACTTACCTCTCTCTGCCTTTATATCATTCATAAATTACCCACTCTTTAAGTGAATTTACGGCAGTCTCATTGAAATTTAACCAACAATTGCATTCAGAAAAATACCAGCGCGTAATTATTATCACAGTAAGACATCATGCATTATTTAAATTTGAAAGGCTGCTTATCAACACAGATAGGTATAGGTAGCTTAGAATGACATGAACCTTCAAATGCGGGAGAGGTGAGCCTTGTCCCTTACCGTTATTTTGTGTGTCCAGGAATGACGGTCAATGCCATGGTTCATATTATTCTAAATTATCTCTAGCATGTTAAAGACAATACTGTGGCAACGGTATAGTCTTTTTGGCGAAGTCGAGATAGGTACCTCTGCGGAAAGCTAATGATGATAGGAATACATTTGAGAGGTCCAGGTTGTCAGAAACCCTTGTTGCAAAATTTGCGAATCACGTCTTTTTTCGAAGGTAATATATGAAAGAAGGACCTAACTGGTGAATTTGCAAGTTTATTCAAAAATTGATAATTCCAATTGAAATATATACTTAAAAAAAGACAAATCTCTCAGAGTGGGAGACGCTATGAAAAGTAAAATTGTCAAAATCTTTTTACATGCGTTTATATTAATACTTTTACATATGTCGTCACACATAATGTGTAATAAGTACTACATAAAAACTACATCACTAATAAAACTATAACCAAACACATGTTACAAAATCGTGCCTACTAATATTATTGCATTTGCATTGTACAAATTTAGTTTGTATAAACTCTTATTTGTTATTAACGTATTTTTTTAATTGTCTAAATTCATTCTTATTGACAGAATTTATCAAAATGTACGAATATGTTTGAATATTTTGTAAAGATTTTACAAATATATTGTAGTGAGCACGAGCGTGTTTGTGTGCGATCGGGCATACGTGTGTGTGAACGGCTTATCGATTCGCCGACTGGCCGTGGGCGCCTTTCTTCATGTGCGCCGTATTTGTAAATGTGTGTGTCGTAGCTGCGTTCTGGAAAGCAGTTAAACAGTTCAAAGAAAAACAAAACGATCTGGACGTTTCGAGAAGGCTCCCGAAAGTAAACAAAAGAGTATTTAAAGGAAAAGACGATCGCCGAGGAGAGTAGAAATGAATTGACCGTTGCAGAAGGGAGAAATAAATTGACAGTGATAGAAGTGAAATAAATAGCGCAGTGAATAGTGATATATCAACAGTAGTGCAAATAAATAGAATAATTCATAACCTAAGTTTAATAATCCAATAGTGTTTTTAAGTTCTTTAATAATTAGTGTAAATAAATCGTTTTTGACGTTATCAGTCTTCAAAGTTAATTTTGTTAAACCCACGAACATTACAATATTGATCTTGGGATGTGTGTAATTAATGCTGTTACTAAATTATTTGTAGCGTACACTGATGTTTATGAATGCGTTCCTTCAAAAACGTTAAGACGAATTATAATTTAAAATCAAGTTTATTTGTTGCTGTATGTGCACGATAAGCATTAATGATTTCAGATGTCATTAATGATGACCCAGAGCCTGGGTTTCGTTCGCAGTTGGGTAGCAAGGAAAACTACCTTTTTACCTCCTAAATTTAGTCTGCTGTTAGAATGTCCTCTACTGCACTTTCGCAGACTGTATATCGATTAATGCATAACACATACATTGCATTTTTTGTTACCCGTACGCTAGATTAAATAATTTAAAAGCTTCTGTACTTCATGTTGTCTTTTAGTAATCGGAATCGTCAAGCTTTAGGCATTTATTAATCACTAACCTAACCTAACCTAGCTTATCTTTTTTCATATTAATAATTAATCGATAGATAAGGATAACTGTATAAGTTCTACATTGTCTATAANTGGACTAATTCAAAATTCAAAATAAGAAAAAATCACTAAATTTTTTAAACCCTTGTCTAAAGCTGATTACAACGATTAATTTTAATTGCGAATTTCTGAATAAATTGATTTTATTCTGATACATATTAGTTTTATTTTGGAACCTTAGAACGTATCCCCTATGATTCCATACTAATTAGCATTCCATATCCACGGTTTCTGTATTCGCGGCATATTTATGGAACGTACACCCCGCGAATAAAGAGCTTTTATTGTAATTGAAACAGAAAGATTGACAGGTAATGCAAGTTAAAATGCTAATAACAAAATTTTGGAAACATGGAATGCGTTACCAAACACATTTAATTATTTGAAGAAGCTGGCTTATGCTATTTTGACAATGCAAGAACACGATTATCGAATTTGCTGGTATCACTTCAACATCAAGTATCAAAATCTGTACAAGCAAACTGTTCGTAATCAGCGACAAATGATGCAGAAGTCTTTTGCGGAAAAGTGCATCAATTCTTGACTTTAAAAGGAGAAAGGAAATTACCTTATGTAAGGTACACACATAAAAAGTACACATTTTGAGCGCTGTGTAGCGTACCTAAAATGTCCAATTATTATTACTGTAAAACGCCGATTACATCGTTTACTTGTTTTTACTAGCTAAAAGAAGTATACTTTTTCACAGCTGCAGTTGTGTATTTAACTAAAGAAAAGTCGGAATGTTTACCACAGATATGGATTATTAGATTAATCACCGAATTTAATATAATGTTGTAGTACTAGTTACCTATGTTGCATTGCCAAAAAGAACCAGGATAGAGATTATCATTTAAAAGTATATACATCTGTCTAATTTTCACCAGAAAGAAATTAAACTGAATAAAATTCAAAACGGCAATTTCATGGTACCTAATCAGTATTCTACCACCGAGCGGCAAGGCCTAGAGGTTTAGACCATTACTTAGCATTCGGACGATGGTAATTTCGATAGAACACAGATCTACGCTCTACCTTCTGCCTTAAGACAGCAATTTATGAATTACTACAAACATCATGGGAAACACCATCTGTAATATATTGCTACCTGTAAGGGAATTTAAAAATGTTCAACAAGGTCCGTAAGGATATCAACTTGTCGAACTGAATCCTGCAGATGGTGTTTACCACGCTATTTGTAGTAAATAGTGTGGGCCCGTGTTTTGTCGAAATTATTTACCTATGACGCGCTGATGAGATCAAATAAGATGGTTTTGGTAGAATACTGACCACTATGAACTTTTTGTTCTGTTTGGTTATGGGCTTATCACGTTGGGTTAGCTAGTCCGTGGGTTCAGTTCGACAAGTTGATATCCTTATGGACCTTGTTGAAGATTTTGGAATTCCACTAAAAGCAGCAATATACTACAGATGGCGTTTACCACGCAAGTTGTAGTAGTTCATAAAATAAAAAGTGTTACCAACTGTTCTTCAATTAAAACGCAATTGGAATATTTTCATAATTACAAGAAAACTGAAGATAAATATTTAATACGTAGGTATAATAAATACGATAATTTTTGAGATCATAATTATAGGTAATACAATGTAAAAATTTATCTTTTAAACTAGTTGAACCCGTCGCTGTTTACAGTGCATACTCTAAAACAACGCTGCTCAATATTTTTAACAGTCGTGTCAAACTAGCAGGTCACTGAAAATTACTGTTTTATCTTTAAGACTTCTAAATCAATATTATGAAACTTAATTGTAATCCCAAGAAGCTGTAATATAAAGAAGCATTATGAACATAATCATAATTTTTAAAAAGAGTACCTGTTAGTAATGCTGTCGGAAAAGACTTTTTTAATATCTTAAAAGGATTTATTCAACCAACAAACGCCTCATTCGAAAATTAACTTTTATCACGTCATAAATCAAAGCTTGGAAATTAGTAGTTAGTTAGCTGGATATTGTATTCGCTTTGTTTACTTCATTACCACGTGTGAAAATTAATTCAAACTAGGTTTATATGGGCGGTTATAAAAAATACCCATTCGATACAGCTGGTTAGAACATCGCCGGTTCGCAGTTGAGTGAAAAAGCCTTATTTTAGTATCTATATAAGAAATAAAAATAATTAATTTGGGAGCAAATAATGAGGTACAAGCAAAGGTCACGCTTGGTATACGTCGGTATTAGGTAAAAGTATAAAAAAAGTACTTCTATCAATATCTTACAATTAATTAATCAGACGTAGGCATATAACAAATAACAACACAACAAACAGATGCGGTTTTAAATAGATCCAGTGAGATTGCAGTCATTTAGAGTAGTTGACCGTTTTTAGGGTTCCCTATTTCAAAAGGAAAAATGGAACCCTCATAGGATCACTTCGTTGTATGTTTGACTGTTTCTCTTTTTAAGACGCTTTTCTTCAACAACGCATCGAGGTATCAAGTTGAAAATAATATTAAATACTAAGGTTAGCAATACCTTGGAGCTATGAAGAAATAAAACTTCTAAGTCAACGCAATAAAAAGATACGGCCGTTTACCTGTGCCGCATATTTTGACACTCGCAAATGAATCTAAACATATAGGGTACTTCCCGTTGATCTAAAATCATGAAATTTAGCAAGAAACAATGCCTTATAGCACAAGTATAGAGAAAAATCCGAAAACAATAAATTTGTAAATAATACTTTAATTCGATTTAGAAAAAGCTTCTAACAATGTTAAATGGGAGAAGATGTTAAATATACTTAAAAATGTAGGGATGAGTTACAAAGATAGAAGGGTGACACTTAGTTTGTATAAAAAAGCAACAAGCAGTTATAGAGCTGAAGCACACTGTCACCGCTACTTTTTATTCTATACATCGAAGACGCAATCAACATCATTAAAAACAGTACAACTGTAGGGATAGATATAGAGAGGCAAAAAATTAGTAAGCTTAGATTTGCAGATGATATTGCAGTATTAGCATCTGGCAAGGAGGAGTTAGAGATAGCTTTAAATAAAATAGAAGCGGAATTGACAAAACAGTATCATATAAAAATAAAAGTAAAAAAAATGGTATGCTAGGGAAGAAAAAGTAGGGAAAGAGCGAATATAGAGACAAGAGACGAAAGATAAGATATCCCTGTGTGAGGTTCTCAAATAGCCACCAGTGTATACTGAAACGAATAAACGTCGACCGCTTAATATATTTGACTCCGTTTTGTCCATTTAATGCTTCCAATCCTTTTTCCACTTACGATTACTTGATGAACTGACAACCATAAACATTAATTCCATTTTGCACTCTGCTTGACCTCTCTATTGTGAAATAATCAATTGTAGACTACTGGGGAAATAAAACGAACGATTAGAACAAATGAGCATGCTCTAAAAACTTATAAGCTTTCGATCCTTGCTTTTTGTAATTCACTTATTCTTTATTATCCCTAGGGAGTTGCCCTAAGAGAACAACAAAACAAAACTTTTAAAAGAACTCTTCAATATTTANAATGGTACAAAAAACTTGAATCCATGTTCAAAACATCTTACGAGATTTCTTTCTTTTTAGTGAAAAAGAAGAAATGGTTTTTCTCAGGGAGAAATTTTTAAGCCTCTTTAACAACACAACACTTTTTCACCTTGTCGGGAATTTATTTTTAAGTTCGTTTGCCGTCACACTGTGAACGAGCATAGGGTTGAGCAGTCTTGCTTTAAATTATCGAATTTAGACATTTACACTTGCCCATTCTTTATTGCCATAGTGTGTGTCAAAATTAGCTATTTATAATTAAAAATTCTAATTAAATGATAACATGCTGCATATCGAAAGTAGCCTTTCCATCTTCTGATTAGACTTTTTAATAATACCGTAAGTTAATTTTATCGCCTTTATTGACAAGCAATTCATCAAACCTACACTAAAACATTTTTATAATTACAGAAAAAAATCATGATACTGTTATTTCAACGCAACACTACTGCTTAATTTATTTACATGGTGATAGGCAGTAGTCAAACTGTATGGATTCTGGGTGCTTCATTCCACCATCTACTACTGCTGGTAGGCGGCCAGTCCCTCTGGACTACGCGGAAGATCCTTTTCAGACCCTTTTTAAGAATCGTGGGAATGGACTTTAGGAATCGTGGGAATGGATGAGTGGTGGTTGGGATGAGAAAGATGACAAAGAAGAAATGAAGACAGAAGGCAGTGAAATATTATCTGTTGAGTATTACTACTCCAGCATCTGTCTATATGATCCATGAAAACCACAGAAAAACTTGGACCAGGACAGACATACCCGGAATAGAACCGATATCCTCCAGAATACTAAGCATTGGTCTACATCTGTAGGTATACCGCTCGGTGGGACAAGGTAAGTTATTTCAACATTTAAATAGTTAGCAATTTACGTCTCTCTGTTCTAGTTCTGTGATTTCTCTGAATCATTTAGACTCGAGCTCGGAAAATCACGGCCCTTTCAAGACACAATTGCGATTCTTCAAGTTCCTTAAGAAAAAGCTAAAGTGGAGCGGACAGACACGCAGCGCACGCGTATACCTAAAACAAGAGGCTTGCACATTATGACTAACGTTACAGTGCATCTCAACGAACTAAATCTAAACCTTCAAGGAAAAGGAAACACTGCATTTTTATTACTGAAAGAAGTAGTTGGTTTTGAAAATAAATCGCTTCATTTGACAGTAGATATGGAGATTAGCACATTATTACATTTCCAAAGCTTAAGGAATCATCGGGGTGAAAACAATGCTTCTATTGTGAATGGCTCTTCCAGCTTAAAAGTTTGTCTACCTCCGATTTAGGCAAATGCTAAGGCAGTCATATTCCAGAGACAATCTTTCACTTTTCTGCTACATTCATTTCATCCGATTCATCTATCTCTTCCCAATTACTATTCATTACCATTCGATTCCTAAAAGAAGCTTCAAGAGAGCCTTCCGCAAGTTTTTTTAAGGAGACATTTTTTTATTGGAAAATTTTGGTTGTGTCATGATTCATGTGAACCTTCACATCATGTCTATTTTGAAAATTTTTATACGTATTTATGATCGTCAAGATTTGTAAAAATTCAATTCAAAAATTGAATAACGCGTCTGCTCATATTTCATTATTCAAAAACTTTTGAAAGCTCTGAACAAAACGATTGATAGTGGAACCGTGTCATGCTGTCCTTATCAAGGACAATCTTTCGTTAAGAACAATTCCTTACGATTCTTTCTAAGCTATAATGTGCGGTCAGATTTATAAACGGATAATTGTTTTCGTCTGTCCTCACGAAAACAATTTGCCCGAGACGGCGTTTAAGGTCTGTTCTAACAGACTGATACATGTGTACGCAACATTAGGAGGATTTATGGACTAAGTATATCTTTTTCGGTTGATGGGACTAGATCCATAAAATCAGAATTTAATACTCTATTGAATAAACGGCGTGACTCATCATGAGCTCGTTCCATAAAAATTCCGTCGAACGGACGGACGAACGAATGGCACCGCTGTAGTTCCTAAAACGTAGCCGTAGCGCGACCATAGCATAACACCGAAGACAGAAACATTTTTAATGAGATTACCTTTGTCGCGTGCCTTTTTATCTGCCACTTTACCTCCGTGTCTCTGAGCGCCTCCAGATTATAAAATTTCTTCGAGACAAGTTTTCATTACGCGAAAGGTTCGGCCACCGATCAGCTCCTGCTCTCTCATTCCGATTTGTTTCCGAGCTAGAGTCACGACAAAGACGAAAGCCATTCTGACCACGGTAGACAACGGTCCCGTTCTTATCTGTCATTTTTATAACTTGAACAAAAGGATAAAAGCCTGATTTATGTCTTGCATTAGCATAAAGTGGAGATGATTGCTTTGAAAGATTATATTGCTTTTGTGGCCAATAATGCTAATCTGTTGTTTACATTGTTCGTCTGTGTATACAGCAAGTTGAATTAAAAAGAGGGTGGGGGAGGACTAGTTTATTGCCCCACGCAATTAAATGTGCACAGTTTATAAATACGAAATATTCACTTGCGGCGCATCTAAAGATCATACCGCAGCGTTCCACAGGGGGTAGGTATTTCATAACAACGGATTTCACGATAGTTTATTAATTTTGAGTTAAAATTAATTTAAAAAAATCAAATATGTAAAATATAAAAAACATATATAGGTATATATAAATGTACGTGATATAAGATAAACAATAACGTTAATGTGAAAATTCATTTTCAGTTTTTTAACCACTATAAACTACCTCAAGTTAATAAAGGAAAATTTGTTGCGATTCCCTCGCCGGGAATCGGATAGGTTACAGATCTGTCGAATTAATCTAATTATATTAATACTATGAGTATATAAGCACGGTTTGTCGTTGTTGCTGTCGTCATCTCTCGTAGCTTAGTGGTCAGAGCATTGGTACGTGAAGTCAAAGGTCCCGGGTTCGATTCCCGGCGAGAGTGTAACAACAACAACAAATTTTCCTACATTAACCTTAGGTAGTTTCATATTAATATTTGATACTAACCACTAGTAAATATCAAAACGTTCCAAATATAAACCATTATGTTCTTCAATTTATTACAATATCGACAATGTTTCAGGTATTAGCCTTAACCAACCTATTCTTAAGAATATTTTATTCAATAGGTATATACTTGTATATTAAACTTTAAAAAGTTGGTTAAAATAGCCGAAATACTCCACCGAACCCGGTGTATGTAAAAATGGATATGTTAGATACATTAAATTGGGTCAGGTTAGAGATTTTTTTTAAATACCATCCATCCAGTTTTATACTGTAAATTTTTCATAATCACAAAATTTTAAGTCATTTCCTAGAGAAAATTCAAGTTTTCCAAAAAAGCCGTGAAAGGAAAATTTCACTAAAGTAAATTTCACAAGCTTTTAAATAAAATAGTCAGGTATATTNATTTTTTAATACCCATATATCCTGAGAAATGTATATATTTCCTAGGAATTGTATAAAACTCCGATATTGTACTAGGAAATGTATAAAACTAATGCTTTCTGTGAATAAAATATTCTAAAATATCAGCAGGGGCATTAAATAAAGTTCAATCTGTTCAAGCAGCCTGCCGTATTATTGCCAAATATTGTTTTTCAACGTTCGATAACTATGCTTCATTATCATTTACGCGCCCAACATATATATATATATATAAGTACCAAAACGATCAGAATTGTTTGGTTAGGCGGAGGCGGGCTGATATGTTAGATTATTTTATTTACAGAAAGCATTAGTTTTATACATGTCCTAACACAATATCGGAATTTCATACAATTCCTAGGAAATGTACACATTTCCCAGGATATGTGTGTATTAAAAAATCTTTGAAACTGTATTTTATATATTTCCTAAAAAGACTCGGAATGGTATACATTTCCCAGACATTGTATACAATTCCTAGATTTCATACATTTTCGGTAACAATACCATATCCGACTCGGATGTGCTTGTGTGTTTGCAGGCTGTTCTGTGATAAGTAGTGGATCAGACGAATTCTCTGCGTTTCTGATGATAACGTATGATGGTAACTCTTACTGTCTTACTGGACTGTTCTGCGCACTGTTTCGAAAACTCGTAAAGCTCCTCTTTAAACTCGTCCGCGAATGTAGACATGCCAACCTGGCCAATTGGTGTGTTTTTATTTTTTTTTTTAATTATTTACATCAAAAATTGATAGCCTCAACGAGAAGCAGTGGTGTTGTCGAGCCGGAACGCTCCGGAACATCGTTCCGGTACTTCCTTTTTGGACAGGAACGCATTCCGGAACTAAAGATGATAACGAGAATTGGCTGACGTATTGAAAAAAAAATTAAAAAGAATTGCTGATATTTTTTTCTAATTTTTGACGAATTTTTATATGTAGTATTATTATAAAGAAGGGTTTGAACCGAACCCGAACCGGAACAAAAACCGGAACGAACCGGCTTGTTTTTCCGAACCGTGAACAGGACCGATCCTGGCGACGAGCGAAAATTGGGGGAAATCCCCCCCCCCGTCGTCGTCAAATTTGGGACATGAGACCGCACAGAGCGGCCGCCTACCCAGGATCGGCCCTGTCTATATAATTATATATACGCGTTCCGGTAAAAAAAAAATTAGCACAACAGCACTGACGAGAAGGGTATAAACAACCTTGCTACGAAAGTAATAGATAAATAAACATTTGCAGAACAGGACCTTCATTTAATCCCAAGCCGCCACTTATCCTACGTATATTAATGAAAAATGTAATTTCAATACAATCATAACTTATCTTATCCAGCATGATAGAAGAACGATACATTATTAGATTCGCATATTTTAAAAATCGAATTCTTTTTAATTATACTCCTATATTAATTATTACAATTTTACGTTATAAAAGATACATGATATACCCATAAATTCGATTAGTGATCGTGTATAGGTACATAGTAGATACAGTAAAGATACGATATGGTAACCAATTTGCGGTTACTCAAGTCCCTAAATTTACCTGGAAATTTCTGCGGAAATGGGTCATTCTAGAAAATTAATTAATTAGTTGTCCACGTCCCGATGTCTCTGCAATAACTTTTAATTCCCATCAGAAATCCTCTTGTCTTCGAGCTGTTCATTAAATTTAAACCCATAATTTGAAGTTTTTATACGCAGTAACGATAAAATATTTGCCAGGAAACGACCTATTCTAAAATGTAACGTAGATGTACGTAATTGGTTTCTGCGCAAGTATTACTTACTTAGGGCAATTTAGGTGCGCATCGCCATCTAAACGGTTTATATTATGACATTGTCTTTAATAAATCCCGATGGCTATTAGCCCCTAATCAAGTGCACTTTAGTAAAGCGGGACGCCGTTGTTGTTAATTCTGTTTTGCTTTTTTAACCCATAGCTATCGGCTTTCATCTCAAACGATTTAACTGCCTTGCATTTTATGGTTAGACCATAAAACCCAATTAAGTAATATTTTTAATCCGCAGCAAGAATTGTGTAATTAATTTTTATGGTTACCTAACACAACCGTAGTCGTCTGTAATGCACACTTTTGATGAACGGCATTTTTAATCGAATGTCAACCGTTCAAATGGAAAATCAGTATTTCGTAACATGTTCTTTTGTCGAAAAAATTACGTTCTATATTTAATGCAAACCACAAAAATATGATCAATTAAGAAACGAAGTACCTAGTCAATAAGTATTAAAGTATAATGAATAGTATTATCAGCTATGGTTCAGTAATAATTATATTTGCGTAACACAAACGAATTGATTTCAGTAATAAGTGAAATGTTAAATAATTTTTAATAAATAGAAAGTTTATGTCGATTGAAACAAAAATTATAACAATAACAATAATGAATTCCAAGTTAGAATTTCTATTTTCGAGAAAAACAAAAATAAATAATGGGGAACATTTGATGAATAGAGGGCCGCCACACGTGGGACCTATTAACACTTAAATTCCGTTTGAGGTTAAGCCTGTTATGCAATTTATTATTAAAAAATCTAATTCGTACTTTTCTTCCTGTGCAATGCCAGAATAATTATAGTCAGAATTGAAAAAGAGACGCGCGTCATATGTAGTGACAGAAACTTAGACCTTGTAGAAAGGTTAGTAAAACCAACTCAATATGTGCAATTTTTGATACAAATTTTGAATAGTTTTCTGTTAACGTCACAGTAAATGTATATTTACTTCTTCTATTGTTAGAAATTTTAACTTCCTTGATAAATTGCGTTTCCCAGAACCAGAAAAAGATAAAGTTATAATTATATTCCATGACAAGTTTTATAAAAGCATAAATAGTAATATTCAACAAACAAAAAAAAACTTTTATTTTCTGTAAAATGATGCCCACATAACCTTAAATATGGCTGCGATTTGGCTAATTTTATTGATCTTATTGCTTTAGTCCACAATTTCTTGTATTTTTGAAGTGAAACTTCTTTACGCACGGTAGGGTAAGTTCGTTTCATGCGAGTTGCTATGTAACGAAATCATGCAACACATTTCCCCCGCTGTCTGTCCCTATGTATGCTTAGATCTTTAAAACTACGCAACGGATTTTAATGCGGTTTTTTTTAATAGATACAGCAATTCAAGAGGAAGGTTTATATGTATAATACATGCATAATATAGTAGAGAAACACTGATAATTTTAGAAGTTTGTAATGCGATGTCGTAAATAAACATATTTTTTTGTGCTTACATTGTAAACGCTGGCTGAACTCTACGAGATAGATCAAAATAATATACTACAGTATTGAACACCTTAAAAATGTCTACAAAAAAGTCCGCGATGGTATATGTCTATCTCTTAGGGATAACCCACAATAACCATTTTTTGTCCTTTACTTTTTACGAGAAATAATGACTTATTTACGAAGCGATTTTAAGCAATACAGCATTAATCCTTATCCAATTAAGTACTTTTAAATACTTTGTGCATTTAATATAGATCAATATGGCCCTTTACAGCGTGTAATTTAAATGAATATTTTCGAAGATATTACAAACTTAAAATGCAGGGACATAGCGGTTGCGGCGGTACCGGCCGGTTTGTATTGTCTAATGACAAAAAAGCTGTGATTGTTGTATATAAAGACATTCTATAGTATATTTAC
>NW_020442454.1:596978-606242 GCF_000699045.2 Agrilus planipennis | reverse complement strand
GGATAAAAGCCTGATTTATGTCTTGCATTAGCATAAAGTGGAGATGATTGCTTTGAAAGATTATATTGCTTTTGTGGCCAATAATGCTAATCTGTTGTTTACATTGTTCGTCTGTGTATACAGCAAGTTGAATTAAAAAGAGGGTGGGGGAGGACTAGTTTATTGCCCCACGCAATTAAATGTGCACAGTTTATAAATACGAAATATTCACTTGCGGCGCATCTAAAGATCATACCGCAGCGTTCCACAGGGGGTAGGTATTTCATAACAACGGATTTCACGATAGTTTATTAATTTTGAGTTAAAATTAATTTAAAAAAATCAAATATGTAAAATATAAAAAACATATATAGGTATATATAAATGTACGTGATATAAGATAAACAATAACGTTAATGTGAAAATTCATTTTCAGTTTTTTAACCACTATAAACTACCTCAAGTTAATAAAGGAAAATTTGTTGCGATTCCCTCGCCGGGAATCGGATAGGTTACAGATCTGTCGAATTAATCTAATTATATTAATACTATGAGTATATAAGCACGGTTTGTCGTTGTTGCTGTCGTCATCTCTCGTAGCTTAGTGGTCAGAGCATTGGTACGTGAAGTCAAAGGTCCCGGGTTCGATTCCCGGCGAGAGTGTAACAACAACAACAAATTTTCCTACATTAACCTTAGGTAGTTTCATATTAATATTTGATACTAACCACTAGTAAATATCAAAACGTTCCAAATATAAACCATTATGTTCTTCAATTTATTACAATATCGACAATGTTTCAGGTATTAGCCTTAACCAACCTATTCTTAAGAATATTTTATTCAATAGGTATATACTTGTATATTAAACTTTAAAAAGTTGGTTAAAATAGCCGAAATACTCCACCGAACCCGGTGTATGTAAAAATGGATATGTTAGATACATTAAATTGGGTCAGGTTAGAGATTTTTTTTAAATACCATCCATCCAGTTTTATACTGTAAATTTTTCATAATCACAAAATTTTAAGTCATTTCCTAGAGAAAATTCAAGTTTTCCAAAAAAGCCGTGAAAGGAAAATTTCACTAAAGTAAATTTCACAAGCTTTTAAATAAAATAGTCAGGTATATTTTGTAAACCGTGTCTGTACGCACAAATGTTATGTACGTATATGTTACTGGAAATGTGTGAAATCTATTGAAATTGTATACAATTCCTAAGAAATGTATATAATTCCGAGGCTATTTAAGAAATCTATAAAATATTGTTTCAAAGATTTTTTAATTCACACATTGGAATTGTATGAAGTTCCGATATTGTATTAGGAAATGTATATAAAACTAATGCTTCCTGTGAATAAAATACTCTAACATATCAGGGCAGGGACATCAAATAAACTCTAATCTGTCATAAATTTACCTAACTAAACAATGACGTCACCAATGCATATACATCTCTAAGCAGGCCGCCAAATATTGTTTTTCAATGTTCGACAACTATGCTTCATCATCATTTCCGCGTCCAATATAATATATATATATATACAAATAGATATGTTTAGATATGTATATGTATATATATATCAAAATAATCAGCATATTCTCCTCTACAACGTACTAAAAATTCATATGCATTGGTGACGTCATTGTTTGGTTAGGCTTTTAGGATAGTTTAGAGTTTATTTAATGTCTTTGCCCTGGTCTATTTTATTCACAGAAAGCATTAGTTTTATACATTTTCTAGTACAATGTCGGAATTTTATACAATTCCTAGGAAATACATACAAAAATATAAGTACATTTCCCAAGAAATTTGTGTATTAAAAGATCTTTGAAACAATATTTTGTAAATTTCCTAAATAGCCTAGGAATTGTATACATTTCCTAGGAATTGTATACAATTCCGAGGCTATTCAAGAAATGTATAAATCTTTGAAACAATATTTTGTAAATTTCCTAAATAGCCTAGGAATTGTATACATTTCCTAGGAATTGTATACAATCCTAGATTCCATACATTTCCGCTAACATATACATTAGAATCAGTGACTGTCAATGCCCAAATGAAACATTATCTACTTCGAGCAGATAAGTAGATAAACTGCATGATAGTTAATGCCTCAAGAAGATTTACACATTCTTCAGAAAGAATAATGAATTAGATATCTAAACTATTGAGAATTTGGTACATAGTAATTGCAACCTTATTTTCGGGCAAGTGGTTTGGCGTCGCGTCGTTAACGCGGGTATCCCTTAATTCGTTCTCGCTTTCGGGGAACAATTCGCTAAAAGGATACGTCATAAAAACCGCGTCTCGACAAATAAATCACAATTAAGTGAAACGAAGGTAATAAATATCTAAACAATATTAATGAAAGACGCGCATAAACCTAATTAACTTTTAACAAGCGCTGCTTTTCACTTTGCTCGTCGGCCGGGAAAGAATCAGTCTTTCTTAGTTGGCCGCGTTGCGCTGTTAACTTAGACCAGTTCGATATTAAAATCATAATAAAGTTAATTCGGTTCAAGACGTCGCATTAAAAGTTGGAACGCCGCTCGTAAATTCTAATCAGCGTTTAAAACAATGTAGCCGCGAGCTAGACGCCAATTAGCGCGCGATCTGTTCGGCCGGCAACAAAGAAATCTTTTCCGACCAACGCCATGCCACACGGCGCCATTTTGAATTTTTGAATAGTGTTTCCGACCCGGCCGCAGCACACTATTGCGTCCGCTGATGCATTTTATTAGTGCGTTAGCTATACGATTTACAACACCTGCCGCATAGAAATTATTCGATATCCGCACAACGTCGATATAACTTGCCCTTAGTTTAAAATACGACCTGGAGAATATATCTGCCTGCTTGATGTATCTATACATGTATACACACCTGATTACTGTTTATTGTTATTTTACTCCTAATTAGGCGAAATGCAACTAAATGTAAGTACCTACTTTGGTTGCACGCACATTAATCAAGTTCGCTGTAAAAAAGAACTTTATGTCTTATTTATATCGCAAAGCGTGTTCAATTAAAATAAATAACTATTTATAAAACTTTAAAATCTAATGCAATTCGTAATTATATGACGTTGAAAAATTGCACACGTCCATTAAATATATTATGTACCAAGCAGATTAATATCAATAATTAATAATATATACTGGTGTATACGGTGGTGCACTCTTACGAGTTCAATTGTAAGTCACGAAATACATAAAGGTGCATTTAGACTATGCGTGCAAAATTAGACACCGCGCCGTTCTAAACGTTCGGCGGTATTTAGCGAACGTACTTTCACTTCGGAGTTCTAAAGTGAGTAGCTATAGCCTTTGACGATAATTTTCTTTTTTCGAATTAGTTGTTTCTTAAAGACTTATAGACTTTCACTATCCGAATCTACACCAGAATTATAATTCGGCTTACTTGACCATCTGATTATTAGATCCTATCGGTCTTTTCGAACATGCACCATCTCCGTTTCTCTCTTTTAAATTATTTAGGTTTTATTCTGCAAGTGGCTTCATTTTAGCATAACCTACAACAATTTCATCTGCGAAAACTCGAAAATGGGCAGTTTTTCATCTTAAAACCGAAAAACATGTCAATTTAATGACTTATTCAAAATGTATAATCAACCATTTATTTTTAACTTAAATTGTTAAGATCGTTCAATAAAAAAATTAATAAAACACTTGACGTATGACGATTTGGGGCTGTTTGCAAATCCTCTAGCTTCAGCATCTAAAATAGTGACAGTATGAAAATTCATCCATACGTCAACTGATTTTCACGGAATTTATAAATAAACATTACCACGATCGAATAGTCATACTAGCCTACAATTTTCATCGACAGTTTTTGACCACCCACAGGACGTAAGCATGTTAATCATGAGCACATCTAATATGTGAACTATTTCCTAATAAAATAATAAAGTGGACTTCGAATATTTTGGGCAGTATTAGTTAGGTACATAACCTACAAAAAAAAGTGTTACTTTTGTAATCTAATTCATCCAGAAGGGGTTGAAACGGGATGGAGAGTAGCATTACTTTTTCAGGNTATAGTATATTTACTATCAGCATTGCACTCGTGCGAAGCATAGTGTACAAATAATACCATTAAGCCAATTCCTTAACCCCTACCCCGGTATGTTTGTGTGTTGTATAATTACACGTTGTATTTTTTTTTATTATTTGGAAGAAATGGTATGCATTTTCTTTCCATCCCTAGCCTGCATACTTTTCCAGTTTTGTTAAATTTTATAGAACTCGGAAATTTAATTATAGTCTGTCTTTATGCACTTTTCTCGACTTACATTAATAAGCTATCCTGTTGTCAAGAGAAAATAATAAAACTCTTCTCCATTACAAATTGCAGTTATTGTATGATGAAATAAATAAAATTTTGTACCAAATTTAAATAAATTTTCACATCAATGTCTCGTTTTATTATTTTCTGTTTAAAAAAAATCGCCCTACTTTTATAAAAAGTTTCATCATTACTTCCCAAAACAGTATATTAAAAATAATTACATTTGTATATAAGCAAATATTTAAGGACCCGTCAACACAATAGAATATTAGGTACATTTACATTTTGGTCTAATTTCGTAGTTTATTAAACATGTGTTGTTTTTATTGAATGAACTATTGTTTTAGGGGGTTCCTAAAGCTAGCCGTATTGCGACAGTAGAAAATTAATCAATTAAATTGTTCTTTTGGTATGCGTCAAGTAGGTAATTTAAAGTTATGAAATGGATGAACGCAACATTTGGTTTTGCTACAAATAACTATAGTAATAAGGGCAATTATCTAACGCTCTCTTTTTAGACAAACCATGACAAATGGACATATTTTTTGTAACAGTTGCTATACCAGCGTAAAAATAGAAATGGTCACTGGTGAATTACGATTCCACAGCCTTATTCTCTTTGGATTGATGTATCTGTTACTGAAGATGTATGAAATCCGTCATTGTATACAATTCTTAGGACAGGGACGGCGAACTAATGGCACGCGACACAATATTTTGGACACGTCACTAATTTCAATCATAAAGTTCCTTATGTGCTACGACAAAAAGTGTTAAGTAGGTATTTCATGACGATGGATTCAAAAATTTGATGAAACAAGGGAAAAATTAGAAATACAGTAAATGTTACTTATTCATAGTATACTTATTCGCGTTTTAATTATTCGCGAGTGAAAAAATTGCAACCCAGTTCTTGTATTAAAAATTTCATCATTCGCGGATTCAATCGGTAAACAAAAACGGATTTGGTGTCATAAGGGGATTGACCGCAGTAGACCGCTCGTACCTAGTATGAATTTTTCCGAAAATATGGGTTTCTATTCTAAACATTGTGATTTAATACTGTGAGATAAATGTCTGATTTTTTGTAGACAAAGGTTCACACTATCTCGATACGTTTTTGGTTTTCAACAATATGGTCATTAAAAGCTTTTACAAGTGCTTAAAATGATGCTTCTTGTAGGACACGTATTTTCAATAGAAATTAATAAATTAAAAAATGGCCTTCGACAAGCTTTAGAACAAAGCTTTATCTATCTTTTTACAAAATTTCAAACATCTGTTCCAAAAATTAAACTCATGATATCTAGAAGCGATAAACATATGTTTTTACCCTATGGCGCATGTACTACTGAATCCCCTTAATATATCGGCATCTTTTAAGTATGTACGTGCCGAGGCGACTTTTATAAAGGATGTAAGGGTGTGGACTAATTCAAAATTCAAAATAAGAAAAAATCACTAAATTTTGTAAACCCTTGTCTAAAGCTGATTACAACGATTAATTTTAATTGCGAATTTCTGAATAAATTGATTTTATTCTGATACATATTAGTTTTATTTTGGAACCTTAGAACGTATCCCCTATGATTCCATACTAATTAGCATTCCATATCCACGGTTTCTGTATTCGCGGCATATTTATGGAACGTACACCCCGCGAATAAAGAGCTTTTATTGTAATTGAAACAGAAAGATTGACAGGTAATGCAAGTTAAAATGCTAATAACAAAATTTTGGAAACATGGAATGCGTTACCAAACACATTTAATTATTTGAAGAAGCTGGCTTATGCTATTTTGACAATGCAAGAACACGATTATCGAATTTGCTGGTATCACTTCAACATCAAGTATCAAAATCTGTACAAGCAAACTGTTCGTAATCAGCGACAAATGATGCAGAAGTCTTTTGCGGAAAAGTGCATCAATTCTTGACTTTAAAAGGAGAAAGGAAATTACCTTATGTAAGGTACACACATAAAAAGTACACATTTTGAGCGCTGTGTAGCGTACCTAAAATGTCCAATTATTATTACTGTAAAACGCCGATTACATCGTTTACTTGTTTTTACTAGCTAAAAGAAGTATACTTTTTCACAGCTGCAGTTGTGTATTTAACTAAAGAAAAGTCGGAATGTTTACCACAGATATGGATTATTAGATTAATCACCGAATTTAATATAATGTTGTAGTACTAGTTACCTATGTTGCATTGCCAAAAAGAACCAGGATAGAGATTATCATTTAAAAGTATATACATCTGTCTAATTTTCACCAGAAAGAAATTAAACTGAATAAAATTCAAAACGGCAATTTCATGGTACCTAATCAGTATTCTACCACCGAGCGGCAAGGCCTAGAGGTTTAGACCATTACTTAGCATTCGGACGATGGTAATTTCGATAGAACACAGATCTACGCTCTACCTTCTGCCTTAAGACAGCAATTTATGAATTACTACAAACATCATGGGAAACACCATCTGTAATATATTGCTACCTGTAAGGGAATTTAAAAATGTTCAACAAGGTCCGTAAGGATATCAACTTGTCGAACTGAATCCTGCAGATGGTGTTTACCACGCTATTTGTAGTAAATAGTGTGGGCCCGTGTTTTGTCGAAATTATTTACCTATGACGCGCTGATGAGATCAAATAAGATGGTTTTGGTAGAATACTGACCACTATGAACTTTTTGTTCTGTTTGGTTATGGGCTTATCACGTTGGGTTAGCTAGTCCGTGGGTTCAGTTCGACAAGTTGATATCCTTATGGACCTTGTTGAAGATTTTGGAATTCCACTAAAAGCAGCAATATACTACAGATGGCGTTTACCACGCAAGTTGTAGTAGTTCATAAAATAAAAAGTGTTACCAACTGTTCTTCAATTAAAACGCAATTGGAATATTTTCATAATTACAAGAAAACTGAAGATAAATATTTAATACGTAGGTATAATAAATACGATAATTTTTGAGATCATAATTATAGGTAATACAATGTAAAAATTTATCTTTTAAACTAGTTGAACCCGTCGCTGTTTACAGTGCATACTCTAAAACAACGCTGCTCAATATTTTTAACAGTCGTGTCAAACTAGCAGGTCACTGAAAATTACTGTTTTATCTTTAAGACTTCTAAATCAATATTATGAAACTTAATTGTAATCCCAAGAAGCTGTAATATAAAGAAGCATTATGAACATAATCATAATTTTTAAAAAGAGTACCTGTTAGTAATGCTGTCGGAAAAGACTTTTTTAATATCTTAAAAGGATTTATTCAACCAACAGAATATTTTCGTTAAATGGTACAAAAAACTTGAATCCATGTTCAAAACATCTTACGAGATTTCTTTCTTTTTAGTGAAAAAGAAGAAATGGTTTTTCTCAGGGAGAAATTTTTAAGCCTCTTTAACAACACAACACTTTTTCACCTTGTCGGGAATTTATTTTTAAGTTCGTTTGCCGTCACACTGTGAACGAGCATAGGGTTGAGCAGTCTTGCTTTAAATTATCGAATTTAGACATTTACACTTGCCCATTCTTTATTGCCATAGTGTGTGTCAAAATTAGCTATTTATAATTAAAAATTCTAATTAAATGATAACATGCTGCATATCGAAAGTAGCCTTTCCATCTTCTGATTAGACTTTTTAATAATACCGTAAGTTAATTTTATCGCCTTTATTGACAAGCAATTCATCAAACCTACACTAAAACATTTTTATAATTACAGAAAAAAATCATGATACTGTTATTTCAACGCAACACTACTGCTTAATTTATTTACATGGTGATAGGCAGTAGTCAAACTGTATGGATTCTGGGTGCTTCATTCCACCATCTACTACTGCTGGTAGGCGGCCAGTCCCTCTGGACTACGCGGAAGATCCTTTTCAGACCCTTTTTAAGAATCGTGGGAATGGACTTTAGGAATCGTGGGAATGGATGAGTGGTGGTTGGGATGAGAAAGATGACAAAGAAGAAATGAAGACAGAAGGCAGTGAAATATTATCTGTTGAGTATTACTACTCCAGCATCTGTCTATATGATCCATGAAAACCACAGAAAAACTTGGACCAGGACAGACATACCCGGAATAGAACCGATATCCTCCAGAATACTAAGCATTGGTCTACATCTGTAGGTATACCGCTCGGTGGGACAAGGTAAGTTATTTCAACATTTAAATAGTTAGCAATTTACGTCTCTCTGTTCTAGTTCTGTGATTTCTCTGAATCATTTAGACTCGAGCTCGGAAAATCACGGCCCTTTCAAGACACAATTGCGATTCTTCAAGTTCCTTAAGAAAAAGCTAAAGTGGAGCGGACAGACACGCAGCGCACGCGTATACCTAAAACAAGAGGCTTGCACATTATGACTAACGTTACAGTGCATCTCAACGAACTAAATCTAAACCTTCAAGGAAAAGGAAACACTGCATTTTTATTACTGAAAGAAGTAGTTGGTTTTGAAAATAAATCGCTTCATTTGACAGTAGATATGGAGATTAGCACATTATTACATTTCCAAAGCTTAAGGAATCATCGGGGTGAAAACAATGCTTCTATTGTGAATGGCTCTTCCAGCTTAAAAGTTTGTCTACCTCCGATTTAGGCAAATGCTAAGGCAGTCATATTCCAGAGACAATCTTTCACTTTTCTGCTACATTCATTTCATCCGATTCATCTATCTCTTCCCAATTACTATTCATTACCATTCGATTCCTAAAAGAAGCTTCAAGAGAGCCTTCCGCAAGTTTTTTTAAGGAGACATTTTTTTATTGGAAAATTTTGGTTGTGTCATGATTCATGTGAACCTTCACATCATGTCTATTTTGAAAATTTTTATACGTATTTATGATCGTCAAGATTTGTAAAAATTCAATTCAAAAATTGAATAACGCGTCTGCTCATATTTCATTATTCAAAAACTTTTGAAAGCTCTGAACAAAACGATTGATAGT
>NW_020442454.1:575094-596721 GCF_000699045.2 Agrilus planipennis | reverse complement strand
AAAAGGATACGTCATAAAAACCGCGTCTCGACAAATAAATCACAATTAAGTGAAACGAAGGTAATAAATATCTAAACAATATTAATGAAAGACGCGCATAAACCTAATTAACTTTTAACAAGCGCTGCTTTTCACTTTGCTCGTCGGCCGGGAAAGAATCAGTCTTTCTTAGTTGGCCGCGTTGCGCTGTTAACTTAGACCAGTTCGATATTAAAATCATAATAAAGTTAATTCGGTTCAAGACGTCGCATTAAAAGTTGGAACGCCGCTCGTAAATTCTAATCAGCGTTTAAAACAATGTAGCCGCGAGCTAGACGCCAATTAGCGCGCGATCTGTTCGGCCGGCAACAAAGAAATCTTTTCCGACCAACGCCATGCCACACGGCGCCATTTTGAATTTTTGAATAGTGTTTCCGACCCGGCCGCAGCACACTATTGCGTCCGCTGATGCATTTTATTAGTGCGTTAGCTATACGATTTACAACACCTGCCGCATAGAAATTATTCGATATCCGCACAACGTCGATATAACTTGCCCTTAGTTTAAAATACGACCTGGAGAATATATCTGCCTGCTTGATGTATCTATACATGTATACACACCTGATTACTGTTTATTGTTATTTTACTCCTAATTAGGCGAAATGCAACTAAATGTAAGTACCTACTTTGGTTGCACGCACATTAATCAAGTTCGCTGTAAAAAAGAACTTTATGTCTTATTTATATCGCAAAGCGTGTTCAATTAAAATAAATAACTATTTATAAAACTTTAAAATCTAATGCAATTCGTAATTATATGACGTTGAAAAATTGCACACGTCCATTAAATATATTATGTACCAAGCAGATTAATATCAATAATTAATAATATATACTGGTGTATACGGTGGTGCACTCTTACGAGTTCAATTGTAAGTCACGAAATACATAAAGGTGCATTTAGACTATGCGTGCAAAATTAGACACCGCGCCGTTCTAAACGTTCGGCGGTATTTAGCGAACGTACTTTCACTTCGGAGTTCTAAAGTGAGTAGCTATAGCCTTTGACGATAATTTTCTTTTTTCGAATTAGTTGTTTCTTAAAGACTTATAGACTTTCACTATCCGAATCTACACCAGAATTATAATTCGGCTTACTTGACCATCTGATTATTAGATCCTATCGGTCTTTTCGAACATGCACCATCTCCGTTTCTCTCTTTTAAATTATTTAGGTTTTATTCTGCAAGTGGCTTCATTTTAGCATAACCTACAACAATTTCATCTGCGAAAACTCGAAAATGGGCAGTTTTTCATCTTAAAACCGAAAAACATGTCAATTTAATGACTTATTCAAAATGTATAATCAACCATTTATTTTTAACTTAAATTGTTAAGATCGTTCAATAAAAAAATTAATAAAACACTTGACGTATGACGATTTGGGGCTGTTTGCAAATCCTCTAGCTTCAGCATCTAAAATAGTGACAGTATGAAAATTCATCCATACGTCAACTGATTTTCACGGAATTTATAAATAAACATTACCACGATCGAATAGTCATACTAGCCTACAATTTTCATCGACAGTTTTTGACCACCCACAGGACGTAAGCATGTTAATCATGAGCACATCTAATATGTGAACTATTTCCTAATAAAATAATAAAGTGGACTTCGAATATTTTGGGCAGTATTAGTTAGGTACATAACCTACAAAAAAAAGTGTTACTTTTGTAATCTAATTCATCCAGAAGGGGTTGAAACGGGATGGAGAGTAGCATTACTTTTTCAGGGAGAGGCTTTAACTTCACAAATATACAATTGTTACAATTCAAACATGTCTTTTTTTTTCAAAAAGGTCACATGTATTCTACTGAATTCTAAAAAGAAATAATGACTTTTCATCAGTAAAAGACTTATCGTAAAATAGGCATGTCCAAAAACTGAATCATCAAAATTGTAAGCCATTATGACCATTTGGCTGTGGTAATATTTATTTACAAGTTACGCGAAAATCAGCTATAGTTGTTCATAAATTTTCGTACATAATACAGACCTTAATGTTACGTCCAAAGCGTTTTACCATTCGGTCCAAAGACACACCAATTTTTTTTATGAATCTTTGTTCTGTGCTATCTTAAAATTCAAGTACAACGTAAATTCCAATGTGAAAATTCATTTTTAATTTTTCCCACTATAAACTACCTCAGGTTAATGAGGGAAAATTGCTGCTATTGTCACACCCTCGTCGGGAATCGAACCCGGGACCTTAAGCTTTATGGACCAATGTTCTGACCACTAAGCTACGAGAGGTGACAACGGCAACAACGACAAACCGTACTTATGAAGTCACTGATCTGTCGAACTAATGTAATTATATTAATACTATATATATATATGAAACACTTTGACTTTTAATAGGGGTTAATATCAACCCCCAATGTGAAAATTCATTTTTAATTTTTTCCCACTATAAACTACCTCAGATTAATGAGGGAAAATTGTTGCTGTTGTCACACGCTCGCCGGGAATCGAACCCGGGACAAAGTAAATTGTTTCCAGCAAGGGAGAACAATGATGATCCTTTCGAAGTCAATGTTTTACATGAACAATTTATTACATAATGACATTGTTGCCTCCAAATTTATAATGTTATCTATCTATAAGCAATTAAGCGAACATGTTGGAGCTGTTGTACGCACCTCGGTCTCGTATAATTATTAATTAAACTCAGATAATAACGAGTCGGGTTAGAATAGAAGTATATGTAATAAATCTAGTGGCCTGCACTGTGATGCCTAATTATCAGAACCTTTGATGAAATTAATGTTCTCAATTAAATCAAGCACGCAGCTACGTCACGAAATGGCACTATTTGCTTTATTAGTCGCTCAAGACCGTAGAAGGATTGCTGCAATTGAATTCTGATTTTCTCTGAAACATCTGTTTTCATGACATACTGTCATTATTCCAGTGGCAATTAAGGACTCTGTGTGCTCATTATTATTACTAGCTGCACTGGTATCTCTACATAACGACATCACTCATTTACAGAAGCAACAGTGTTCTGAAATTATTTTCTTGACTGATGTGATAAGTTAATTTGTCGTAATCAAGTAAGTCTTCACAAAAACAAAATTACAAAAAGACTTTTATGAAACTTTGCAGTATCCATTGTCAGTTTTTAAGATATAACAGGTCAATTGAAAAGTCCCCGGCCTAAAATAGTAAAACACATTTTTTTTGCAAAATTCGTTTTTTTTATTCAACATAATTCCCTTCAAGGGTGATACACTAATTATAGCGATCCTCCAACTTTTCGATACCATTTTTGTAGTACGATTTGTCCTTTGCTTCAAAATAGGCCTCAGTTTCGGCGATCACCTCTTCATTCGACGAAAATTTTTTCCCAACGAGCATTCTTTTGAGATCTGAGAACAGGAAGTAGTCGCTGGGGGCCAGATCTGGAGAATACGGTGGATGCGGAAGCAATTCGAAGCCCAATTCATGAATTTTTGCCATCGTTTTCACTGACTTGTGAGACGGTGCATTGTCTTGGTGAAGCAGGACTTTCTTTTTCTGCAAATGCGGTCGTTTCTCGGCGATTTCGTCCTTCAAACGGTCCAATAACGCTATGTAATAGTCGCTGTTGATGGTCCTTCCTTTTTCAAGGTAGTCAATGAAAATTATTCCACGCGCATCCCAAAATACAGACGCCATAACCTTGCCAGCCGACTGTTGCGTTTTTGCACGCTTTGGAGCGGGTTCATCGTGTGCAGTCCACTCCGATGACTGTCGATTGGACTTCGGAGTGAAATGATGGAGCCATGTTTCATCCATTGTCACATATCGACGCAAAAACTCGGGTTTATTACGCGTGATCATCTTCAAACACTGCTCTGAATCATCAACTCGTCGTTGTTTTTGGTCAAAAGTGAGCTCGCGCGGCACCCACTTTGCACAGAGCTTTCTCATACCCAAATATTCGTGAATGATGTGATGTATACGTTCCGTTGATATCTGTAGAGTGTCTGCTATTTCATTCAATTTCAATTTACGGTCATTCAAAATCATTTTGTGGATTTTTTTAATGTTTTCGTCCGTAACAGCCTCTTTTGGGCGTCCACTGCGTTCACCGTCTTCGGTGCTCATTTCACCACGTCTAAACTTAGCATACCAATCCTTGATGGTTGATTTTCCTGGGGCAGTGTCCGGAAATTCGTTATCAAGCCAAGTTTTTGCTTCAACTGTATTTTTTCCCTTCAAAAAGCAATATTTTATCAACACGCGAAATTCCTTTTTATCCATTTTTTTCACAATAACAAAAGTTGCTTCACTAAAAATGCTATAATTCACAAACTAATGATCCGACAGCCGTCAAATTTATAGACGCGTCTTTTGAAGGTTAGGACTAACTGAAAATTATATGGATTTAGTTCTGGTGCCGCCATCTATGTGTCAGGCCGGGGACTTTTCAATTGACCCTAGTATTTTTTCTGGTGTGTTACTCTATTTTTCTTAAATCTTCTCTCTTTATTATATCCCTGCATTTGTTCCTTATCAATTCCTTCATATTTATCCTTTCCCTCAACCATTCCCTCACCTACTCTCTTCAAAACCCTCTCCCTCTATGTACCATAATTACTCTTCATCCCTATTTTCAATACTTTCTTCCTCCATGTTTCCTTCAGACACGTATAAAAACTGAACAAATTCTTAGCGCATCCCAACAAAACGTATGTATAACTTGATTTTTCGAGACAAACGTACTACTTGTACCTTATACCAGTTAATAATGATATACTGCAGAAACTGGATTACAAACGGATGCACCTACGTATCAAAGCAATCTATGTATCAAAAATGTGCAAGATTGTTGAACGAAAATTCACTATCAAGTACCAGATTAGTCTCCCAAACATACATTGTTTTTTGATTATTTTGCCGAAAATTGGTTGGAGAGCTGGAGATTTCTGTTATATACGTGGACAATATACAAAAAAAAGTCATCGAACAACGAATTCTGTCGAGGGATGGAACAAACTGTTGCAAAAACCAAGTGGTAGGATAAAAAGCATGGTACATAGTCTACTTTAAGGTAGAAGCAGAGAGGACAAATTGCGCTTTCGTGAAATACTAGGTTAGGTTAGGTTAGATTCGCTCGCTGTTCTAAATACGCATCAAAAATCACCGACGACCAAAAAAACTAACTTTTCTATATCTCGGGAACAGTATTTTTTCTGGATAAAAGGTAGGCTATGTCCTATCCTGTATCCCTGACAATATGTATACAAAATTTCATGATAATTGGTTGCGTAGTTAAGGAGTGAAATGGTAGCAAACAAACATTCACATTTATAATATTAGTTAGGACGAATTGGGTATTGAAAATTCAAAGAACAAGAAAATTTGTTTTATGTCAGATATGATGGACAATTAAGCGGTTTGAAGGCGATGGAAACCTCAGTTTGTGTTCGACAGCCCTTTTATTAACCAGTCTTTGAGTAAAACACTCAATAGCAAAAAAAAAATAAAGGGAATCGAGCTTGCCGACGACTTTCCAAAACTGGGTATCTAACAACACACCTCACTGTTCCAGAACCAGCCGTTAGCATTTGCGGTAGTAATGAGCAAAATTGGTCTTCGTTTTGCAGTATTAGTGTTGGTCTCGCGAAAATGTCGTTATTAGCCGCAAGAACAAGACCGAGACTAAAACCAGGCCCGATTTTGCAAAACCAAGACCAAATACACAAGACTAAATGAATGATTATATTTTATTACTTCCGATGGATTTATGAGTTAAACTATTTGAAGCAACTTTAATATAATTTTTTTCTTGAAACAAAACATTTTTAGTATTTGAAATTTTCGTTTCGGTTTACTGCATTTTAACACTAAATATACATAAAAAAAGAAACTTTTCCACTGTTTAAAAAAAACGGTTCTACAAAGATATCCTGAGAGTAAGTATTCTTTGTTTCTATGTCTGTCACATGGTTGAAATATAGATACAAACTAATTATTTTTTGATATTTTTTACTTCTTTCAAATTTATACTATTTAGTTCGCTAAAAGGTCAATTTAAGCATTGAAGGAGGGGTAAGTCCTCGAGTTTTCATAACTCTTACAACTTTCAACACTATTTTCTTTAAAAGTCATGACAAGCTCGCATGTATGACAAAAAACAATATTTAAGACAATTATTCTATCGGTAGATCGAGATTATATCAGCAAGACCAAGATCAATACCAAGACTGGGACAGTCTTGGTTTTGCCTTGTTTATCACCAATTTGCGAAAGTCTCATCAAGCAATAAATCGCATAATGGCCGTTTCAGAGCTGTGAAGAATCTGGGAAACACAACCAGCAAGTCAGAATGTAGGCAAGCAAAGGTTTTCATTTCCCCTACACTATAAACAGGTGAGATTGAGAATTATTAATATCGCCAGAAAGAAAGCCAAGCCATATAGAACTGCGTTACCACAGGAATGAACTGGGATTAATGAACGATTAAGTAATAGGAACGTCTACATATAATAAAAATGCTCCTCTCATCAAAAATTGGAAGATAATAACCTTCATTCCATTTATGGGACTGTCTTAAAATAATATTATAATAACTTGTTCTTCCCCCTATCAGTCACTGTGAGCTCGAAACTGTTAGCACCATTGCTACGAGTGGTCGAAATTCACTTTTGTGAACAATTTGTTTAATTACTTTCTTTGTGTTAAAAATTGTTGGAAAAATTAAATTTAAAGGAATTGTTTGTAAATAGGTATGCAACACATCGTACAATTCAGCATAAGAAATTGCTGATACTAACTTTCATTTACGTGATACTACTTTGCCCTTTGTTGACTTTAGTATATAACATTTATAAAAACTTTTTCATATTATGATTGTAATTCAACGGGAAGTACGTGCATTAATAAGAAAAAATATGTTATGAAAAATAGGGATTACAGGTATACGTATGTATATACCACCGAAAGTCGCACTCTGAAGATTGCTAGCGTGATATACAAAAAGGATAATAACATCGTTTAGAAGTTTCTCATGTGTTTAACTTTTAATTACGGTCTTACATAAAAACTCTTCCCAGTCGGTGTTCTCTTCTCAGAGAGCCAAAACTACTAGAAAATTATATAAAAACCTAATTTTACTACTACAGTAGAGTTTTGTGTCCATATGTATATAACGTTTTTATTCACAATAATGCAATATGCACTGCATTCAGGCAATGTAATCTCCTTGAGAAGACTTCAAACATATTAAAGCATTTGGGACACGGTGTATGTACCTGGTATGATGTCGAATGTTGAGACAGTGACCATAAAAGGTTAACTTTTTTCCTTGATTGTTAAGAAAACAATCCTGCAATAAACAAGGAACCCAGTGATGCGTGTGACTTCCTGTCTTTATTTGTTTCCAATAATTGATTTCGAACTGTTTGAACAATAATTCTAGATTGTCTTATTTGTCTAATAAAACTTCGGATTTTGCACGTTTCAACGGATGTAGGTATTTTAAAGTAGAATAAATAAAACGCGTTTGGTTTGTTTCACAAATTTGTATTTTATATAGCCTTGACGATGGCAGTCTATAAACAAAATTAAACAAAGAAGATATGCATGACAATAGACGGAAATGAATTAATTTCATTCCAGTTAAGGAAATCGACACGTACACTTCATCGAAAAAAATCAGATGATAATTAATTGGTTTTCGAGCAATAAATAAATAACCACTAACTAGCAGTTTATTAAATCGATTATATGTAATTACACAATTAGGAATATACAAGTTAGGTAAACGTACATATGAAGAGGAGTAATAATGCAACAGCATTTCTCTTGAACTCCTTAGTTATTAGAATCAGAGGTACAAAAATGCAGCATATTTTAAACATTGCCATTTTTAGGAAAATGTATCGATCATAGCACATTCAAAAACTGTCAAACGTTAAATTTGCTAATTTTTCTTAAATGAACGCTTTTTTATAGAAGATAGGCGGATATACAATAAAAAGGACAGACGAAGAAAGGCTAAAAAGATATAATGCTGTAAAGTGAGAAATAATTAGGAAGCGTAGAGCACCTAAGGAACAGTGGATTGATATGAGGTGTAAAGAAGTAGAAGAAAAGTTTGAAGGAGATAAAACGGATGATGCTTATAATATAATTAAAAGGAGTTTTAGAGAAGTAGGGTACAGTAATAATATAAGAAACGAGGTAAGGCTCATTTTGATAGAAAATGAGGAAAAGGCAGACAGGCGAAAAGAATAGAGAATTAGAGAACATATACGCAGACCATGAGTTAGGAGATATATTATAGATGAACTAGGTTATCCCATAAAGAGGGAAGAGTTAGATGTAGTATTAAAGAATAATAAGGTACAGATGGGATACAGGCGGAAATTTTAAAACATGTCGGACAAGAGGTTAGAGATCGTATGTTTAAGCTAGTTAGTCACATTTACGAGACCGGGAAAGTCCCAGAGGATTATAAACGGAAAGTGGTAGTAACCATACCTAAAAAGAGAGGCGCGGAGAAGTGCGAGACATTTAGAACAATGAGCTTAACTTCCCGTGCGTCAAAAATCTTTACTGGAATTGTACAGAGAAGGATTAAAAAAGGGCGGAAAAACTAATAGGGGAAGATCAATTTAGGTTTAGAAGAAATAGAGGAATGCGGAAGGCCAATCTAGTTTTACGAGTAACAACAGAGAAAACGATAGAAAAAGGAAAGAGCGCGTACATAGGATTTGCAGATTTAGAAAAAACTTTTGACAATGTTAAATGGGACAAGATGTTAAATATACCTAAAAATGTAGGGATGAATTATAGAGACAGAAGACTGATACTTAGTTTGTATAAAGGGCACTTATAGAGCTGGGGCTGCAACGTAGAGAAGTAAATATTAGGAAGGGAGTCAGACAGGGATGCACACTGTCACCGCTGTTTTTTGATCTATACAACGAAGACGCTATCAACATCATTAAAGACACTGTACGGATAGAAATAAAAGGGCAAAAAATAAGTATACTTATATTTGCAGATGATGTAGAAGTATTAGCATTTAGCAATGAGGAGTTAGAGATAAATTTAAATAAAATGGAAGCGGTTTTGACAAAACAGTATTGTATGAAAATAAACAACAGCAAAACAAAAATACTGCTATGCAAGGAAAGAAAGGAAAAAAGCGAATATAATTTTGGGAGACGAACGATTACAAGAAGTGGATGATTTAAGGTATCTAGGAAGTCAGATAAGTCAGGACGTAAAGAGTAGTAGGGACATAAAGTAAAGGATACCGCAGGGTCGAGTCGCCTTCAATAAAAAGTCACTCTCGCCAACGATTAATTTAGAAATTCTAAAAAGATTGTTAAAAGTGCATATTTCAAGTGCGGCGGAAAAGAAAAGGTTAGAAGCATTTGAAATGTGGTGTTACCAGCGAATGATGAAGGTAACGTGGATATAAATGGTTAGAAATGACGAAATTTGATGGGTTAATATTTTATTTACATATTAGTTAACTTTATCAAATTTCTTAAAATCCCTTAATACCTTCCAATCATACTACAGTATTAAAAAGAAGACAGAAAAGATAATTATGTCAGTCGTAACATTGAAAAATAACGGAAGGATACAAATAGTATACGATCCCCCCAGAAAAAAATTGAATTTAAATTATAATAATACCACAAAATTTTCATATTTCACTAATTCCAAAAACAACAAAATAAATTCTTAGTCAACAAATATGTAGACTGAAAAATGATAGGTATTGTCATTTTTGAAAATCTTCGAAGTATGCGACACAAAATAACTTTTACACCTTATTATTTCCCTGGTATCAACCAAAAGCAATTTTGTTTATTTAAAGCACTGTTTCTAAAATGTTTACATAAGTAAGTACCTACGATTATTATGATAATCCACCAACTTTTCTAATCATAATTTACAAAATTGCCAAGTATTCGATTTGTTTTGATGGACAAACATAAAATTTACTCCAATATCTATTCATGTATTAGGTGCACCTTGTCTGTCGTTTTAAGTTTAAAAGGTCATCCTAATAAGCTCCTTACTTTTGAGTGATAAAACGTTACACTTTAATGCAAATTATTAGCTTAAATATCTGGAGCTATATAGTGTAACAGCAAAACAAGTGCGAAGCTTTGGAGGGTGCAAATTAGATGCAGTAAACAATCGCATGGTAAGTTCAGCAGCGTGGTTAAGGGCAAAAAAAATTTATAAGACAATCACAATAATTTACAATTTGAAGCCGATCCTTTGTATGAATTGACAACGCAGGTGTCTCTGAATAATGTAGTGCACTAAACACTCTGAGGTTAACACGACAGAAAATGCAAAGATTGCCGATTATTGAACGTCTATGATAAATATAAACAATTAAGTACTGCACGTAACGTTTAGACTATAGAATATGGCTGATCAATATTCCGCAATATTTGAAAGGTAACATCTGGAGGCACTGTAGAGTGCATCTTTTGATAGCATCACAACGGAGAGGATACAAAAAGTACCCTAGTTAACGAGCCGTCAATGGTTGAGAGCAGTTAACAGTTTTGCAGCCGCATTATCTTATAGTCATTCGTTATCGAAAGCGTCAACTGACGAAACAAACGTACCTATTCGTGACCTTCGCAACAGGCAGGTAAATTTCACGTAATTATCACTACATAGTATAAAACAAAGTCGCTTTCCCGCTGTCTGTCCCTATATATGCTTAAATCTTTAAAACTACGCAACGGATTTTGATGCGGTTTTTTTTAAAAGATAGAGTGATTCAAGAGGAAGGTTTATATGTATAATACATGCATAATATAGTAGGGAAACACTGATAATTTTAGAGGCTATTCGTAGAAAATAGCTACTTATTGTAGGATTTAATAATAATGTTCAACAACGTCCTTTTCTAGTGAGAATATCGACTTTCAAACTGAGATCACGTGATAAGCACGTAACTAACTGCAAGCACAGGTTTTAGGTGAGATTGATATACAAAATGCAAAGAAGATAAATAGTATTTGTATTGCAGAATGAGTACTGATATTACAGACAATACATATTATGACTCCTCATTAATTTGAATTAATTTATAGAGGGTAGAAAATTAATTTAACTTTACTGTTTAAAAAATTAAATATTAACCTCTTCAAAAAATCATTCTCACATGCTTATAATTTAGAAATTCGAAAAAAATTGTTAAAGGTGTGTTTGAAGCGCGGCGTTGTACGGGTGCGAAACATGGACAGTGGGTGCGGCGGAAAAGAAAAGATTAGAAGCCTTCGAAATGTGGTGTTATAGGCGAATGATGAGATAACGTGGGTAGAAACGATTAGAAATTAAGAGAAGAAAGAATAAAAGAACAGAGGACTCTATGGAAGTCAATAAAAAATAGGCGAGATAGGTTGATAGGACACAGGCAGAAACAGGAGTTAGGAGGGGTAGAGGTAGATCTAAGTTAGATTACTATTCTCAAATAGCTAAGGATGTGGGTTATTCTAGTTTTAGGGAAATGCGAAGATTAGCTCATGATAGGAAAGAGTGGAGGTACGGGTCCAACCAGTTTTAGGACTGACGACCTTATGAGGACGATGATGCTTATATAGTTATAACATTTTGTTTCTGAAAAACTGTACACGTGCTGTCATCTATGTCAGGTACCTAAATAACTATATTACGAAAAGTTATTTAATTTTGAAATATTCTGCTTGGGCGACGCTAACATTAATTTTATTTATTAAAACATATCGCTTTTTGTTAACGCTCAATTTTACTACTCATCAAATTTACCAAGGGTTCCAAATGAAATCGACTCTTAAGGAGTAAACTCCAAAAGTTCTCAATGGTTAGTATATTCCTTTAAAACTGTCCGATGTGGATCATAATTTCAATGGACTACGATTTCAACGGATTGTAATTTTGATCCCATTGGATCAAATTAGCCCCGGCGTTAACATTTCCGACAGAACACAGACCACCCTGTATGCTGCCATTAAACAGTGTTCGATGAATAAGTACAAATAGACTATGAACACCAGGGGCGCAACAAGGGGGTGGGGTCCGCGGGTGTCCAGGCACCCACTCGATTGGGTTGGGCATCCAGTCAATTCCAGTCAATATAGGTAATAACCCAACTTGAAAGTTCGATTCAAATAGTTCCAGCTCGTCGAAATGACCTTTTTTTTGGTCATTTAGTCATGATGAGAACAGCCGAACTCGATTTTTCGATTTTTCCAATACAATGCATTGTTGACCTTTTTTTTGTAGTCATTTTTGGAGCACCCAGTCAATTTGTAACGTTGTTGCGCCCCTGATAAACACCACCTGTATTAGAAAATATTGTGGAATTCAATTATACTTTTACATACTCAAATAATCCATCTACAAAATTTACTTGTGGAAAATGCACGATCACGCTTACCGTAACCCTCTGGGTCTCGAATATTAATAACGCTACCGTAAAAATATCAACTGACATCGTATAATATAATAAATAAAATCACAATTTTGTCACAATGTCAGCAATTTAGATTTAATCTCTGGAAATGTTTCAAACAAGAAATAAGGGAAAATAGTGAACCCCATTAAATCCATTTGTAGCCCTTCAAGAAAGGGTAGCTAAATATTTAAAAATTAGTTTACGTGATTCGTAAATAATTAAATATTCCTAAGCAATAACAACAACCTCATATATACACATAGGTATAAATAGGGTGTATATCTGTTTTTAAAATTTGCAGTTCAGTCAGAGCAGAGAAAGTTCGCTCTCTGTTTTGATTAACGGGGTAGAACTACAAGTTCCTCTTTCTCTTTTCATTTTCTTCTGCTAATAATACAGCCATTAGATACTATTATTTCTACTAAAACTGTTGATTTCGGACATGGTGAAATTGTCGTTGCTACATGTAAGCTAAACTAAAATAAAAACATCTTTCACAGCACATCAGTTACATTTTTGTCAGAAAAGTGGACGAGGAACTGTCCGTTGTTGTCAGGCGACGGACAGCATAGAATCGTGCTGTAAAGCTGCGTTTTCCTCCCTGCTTTAACGGGCAATTGAGCGACAACCTATTTTCTACATGGTTTAAGCCAATGTGTCGCACTTTGATGGGTTATAACGTTATAAAATAGTAATCGTAGAGTAATTTAATGAACTAAACGCAAACATAAAGTTTTTGTAGATACTAAATCGGCTTCGAAAAATGACCGAAAGGTTCTCATCAAATTCGATTGTGTTTTCTTATGTATATGAGCGATTTATTCACCAATTTTAATTATTCTTTTTTTATGGAATATATTATATCACAACGATGGTCCCATTTTTTAAATTTTCTCTCCAAGAACGATAAAAAATAGTGGGAAAAATTAACATCGTTATTTTGGTCAGATCTTCTAACTATTTAGTTTAAGTTTATGCATGTAGGCAAAAAAGGTACTAAAATCAATTTTTACTTTTTATACGTCAGTAGGTATATTTAAATTGCATAAAATCAACTTCATTCTTTAAATGTAAGGTAATTAAAAATTAGGCGAAATTTTAGGAAAAAAGTCGCTTTCATGTCTCCTCGGAAAACTTAACTAATTGATTTAGACAGGATAAAAATGGATAAAATTGTTTATATAATAGTACAAAAACAAATATATCTATATCCTATTAAATTAACAGTGAGCATCTAAAAAAATTAATTCTTTCTCTAGCGTAACAGAAGACTGATAATACGATAGGTAAATTAGTCATCGGGGTGCCTTCGTTTTCATCATTTGCAAGACGGAATTAAAATCGAAAGTGAATTTCTCACCAGATAAAACATTGAAAATATTAGACACCATAAGAGAAGAAAGTAAGTACGTAATTCCTTCGCGGATGTTACTTGCTCTCACGGGAGGGATACTTCCGGAATCCCGGAAAGGGGTGCCGTAGGACGAGAAAGTGAAACATAAACTCCCAGGCTTAAGAAATGGCATTTACTGTTTTTAAGGAAAGTAATTTAACATCTGCCGCGTGGAAATTGTCTCCCGAATCGATTACAATCAGGAAAATACATCCCTACTTTCCATGGGGGTAGTTACTACTGAGTCGTAAGTGATGTGCTCCTGATTCTAATAAGGCTTACCTTTGCCATTGCTTTGCACGGCTTCAGCTTCCCCGTCCATTTTTTCCGAATTGTCACCCAGATCTACCAAACTTCTGATGGAGAAAACAGACTTCGCCACTCTCATCTTACAGTTGTCTCCTGGTGAAACCATCTCTCTTGGTCTTGTTGACAAATCCATTTCCACGCACTTTCCATCCATTATTATTTTTATTAACTTATGTTCAAAAAAGCGATAAACAACAAAATAATTAGTTGTTTGTTTTTTTTTTCAGTACCACGTTAAAAAAATTCTTTACAAAGTAGGTCGTGGTAAGTATACCTATTCCAAGAAGCTAATAGGTATTAAGTGCCAACTTTGTTGTTCAAAAAATGTTCTTTATCGGTTTGAAATAGACCAAATTTAATAGATATGTAAAACAGGATAATTTTCCACGTGTAACTAATTACCAAAAACAATATACATCTAATTACCGATATAAATGCTCAAAACACACAACACTAAAAACCGATAACACCCACGAACAATTAGAATTCTAATTACTTAACTCATTTGTATTGCCGACGACTATTTTTCTGATAAGTAAGTTAATGTTTATTTTTTTTAATGCCAGTTAAAATACTTTTCATCGCCTGCCAATATTCTGAGACTGCCTTATATTTAGTTATAGCTTATTTTTTTTATATTACACCTCCACAATTACAATAGAACACACTCTTTCATGAGTACGGGAAAAAGTCATTGATTCACAACACGAAAATATCACAGTCACTGAATCATTTTATAGTTTTGAATTAATCAAGATTGGATTATAGTATAGTTAAAGTTAAATGTTAAAACTATACAAAGATATCCTGAGAGTAAGTATTCTTTGTTTCTATGTCTGTCACATGGTTGAAATATAGATACAAACTAATTATTTTTTGATATTTTTTACNTTGTATTGCCGACGACTATTTTTCTGATAAGTAAGTTAATGTTTATTTTTTTTAATGCCAGTTAAAATACTTTTCATCGCCTGCCAATATTCTGAGACTGCCTTATATTTAGTTATAGCTTATTTTTTTTTATATTACACCTCCACAATTACAATAGAACACACTGTTTCATGAGTACGGGAAAAAGTCATTGATTCACAACACGAAAATATCACAGTCACTGAATCATTTTATAGTTTTGAATTAATCAAGATTAGATTATAGTATAGTTAAAGTTAAATGTTAAAACTATGTAGCACCTACACGTGCAATGAACTTTAGATGTTACCTAGTACACGTGCAATGTACCCAGTTAAAGAAATCAAACCCGTGCGCGAAAAGTTTTCTGATAGTGCGCGAGACACTTCGATTGTTGTAAACAGTAGTAGCGTTCGATAATTTTTCTCAGGTGAACTGACTTGAATACAGGAACAGCAATCAAGGCAAGAAGGTGCGCCACGGTCAGGTAAGTGGGTGCTACCTGGGCTGAACCACCAAGAAAGGCGGTTCGTTGAGGCGGAGTTTATGATCGTCGATATTTATCATCGGCCTCGTTACTGTCATTTTAAATAATCGTTCGTTTACATTGAATTTTCAGCTCATTAGAGTGAAGATTGCTGGCTGAATAATTTTCATTGCCCTTAGGAAACAGTTGTTATGAGAATCGAATTTTAAAAGGCAAATAAACACTAACTAACCATGTGAAACATTAACATAATGGTTTCATCTGAGGGTTGCAACCCTGGACTCTCGTCTTCATAAAATATTTTTTTTAATACCTAGATACAATTAGTTTTGTCCATTACAGTAGATATTTAGGAACTCTAGGAAAAATACTATTTTGTGGTCAATTTTTAAACACCTAACAAATCATATTTCGAATAATTTTAAACGGCTCCTATCAAGTAGTTTCTGACACAAAATTTATTTCAACAATAGTCATTTGCTTAAACCTAGATTTGCGTGCCTACTTCGTACAATTTGCTCTAAAGCCAAACAACATGCACTTTGTTTTCGTTAAACTTAATTTTAAGTTTATTCTGACATAATCAGTTATAAAGTACTTATTTTGAGCTCTTTATTTAATAAATATATTAAACATTTCCACAAATAAATTAACAACTGTCTTAAGACCTACATTTCATTAACGTATATATAAGAAACAGTAACGGACCTAATATACTGCCCTGCGGAACACCATAATATCTCGCGATCAGTGGTTTCGAACGCACGCTGCAAATCTATAGATACGCTTCTATCACTTGGCATTCGCTTATGTCCTCTCTCCATGATTCGCAAACTTACATGAATGGTCTTCTATAAAAGCTGTTTGTCCGTTAAAAAATATGTAGCTTTGCTCACAATGCTTTCTCAGTTGCTGGCACACAATTTTTCGAGGATTTTACCATCGAGAGATTTTGAGTTGATTATCTTTGGTATTGGAACAGTATAAGACTCATTTTTAAATCGCTTGGCATTTTCTCCTTGGACAACAAAGTATTTACAATTGCAGTTATACTTAATAATTTCTTCACAGTTTTCGAATACAGGCCTGACGCTGGAAGCTGGCGGAAATTTTAAAATTAAAAGTAGGCAGTTTTAGGTGTAATAATTGCAGCCCTCATTCTTCACTATTCCTATCATCGGCGTAGATTAAATATTTAAAATAAATATCTGAAAGCTTATTTGTGTATCGGTTCCGAGTGACTTACCCAAATAGGTCATAAATGGGCAAGTACCTGCGCGACCGTTCTCCAGGTTCCAGCGTCAGGCCTGTAATTTCCTGTAAACCAAAGGAAAAACTAGACCACTAGTACCTACCTAATGCATACACAATACTTGCGAAATGCTTGTCCGCAAGAACTTTTTCGAGCAAAAAATTCACAAAGAAAAAACGTATTCTTATGGTGCACATTTTAATTATGCACGCGTGAGGGATACCCTAGGTTGTTTCACGCTCTTTTTTAAATATCGAGATTTTTATATACCCTAGGTACCTACCTACATGAACCTGGGACATGCGACCTGTATGCAAACACAATGTATACTTCGGAATTGCTATTAAGTATTAGCTACTTGCACATTATTTACTTGCGTAATAATACACTAGTTAATTTGTAACTTAAACCGCAAAAAAACATGTAGGCTTCCTGTAGGCAATAACACGAACACCATTTTTATACAATTTTTTTATATTTACCTACATGTTACATTTACATATTATAACATATTATACAATAATTGCCATTTGTCATAATTTGCCTTTCCGGTTTCATTATATCTTGTTTAAGAAGGAATCCTGTTATTGTGCCCGCATACAATAGAGGGTATAAAAATATCTATAACTTACGTAAATGTGCCCGTATAGGTCGTTACAAGTAATTACCTACGTATAAAAATAACACTTTATATATTAAATTTTAATGTTAACTGTCAAGTATAATATTTCAATCGATTTGCGTTTGATGGCCTCTTTTCAGATAAGTATATGTTGCACTCTAAAGAATTAGTAGAAAACCCTTAATAGAATACAAAACAGTAAAAACAATAATGCTCTCTTTCATTTTTACTTATTTGTATTAGAAAAAATCTTTGAATATACCATTAAAAAATACCTTCCNTTAAATTCCCATTTTTACTTTCCAATTCTAATGAATCATTCGGTAATTTTATATACCGGTTTGTATAATTACTAAACTGGCCTAAGCGTATTTTACTTTATTTAACCGATTATTGTAATTACAAAAGATCTTCTTTGCTTTAATAACATTTTTCTGTACTTTTAACTTCCTTGCCTTTAACAGCTAAACTCTGAGTCATCTAAAGTGGTAACTGAAGTAATAAAAGTTTCAGAAGGTTTATAAGCTCATTTTGTCGAATGGCTAACATCCACAGAAATAGGATTAGAATAAAGAGGATGGCCTAAATTTTATTTAGTGAGAATGTTAAGGGACAAGAACCCTTATTGAATTTATCTTTGCAGTTGAAATTCAACAAAAATGTTGTACAATGCGAATCTCCCATATATTTCGATAAAACAGAGTAGTGGAATTAGTTCGAATACACCCTTCTAAAAATTTTCAAACTATTTTGACCTTTGTATGCATAGATACATAACAATATAAAACGTATCGACCGGCGCGGCCTAGAGCCTTGAGGTTTAGCTTAGCATTCCGATGGACGCCGGTTCGATTCCGGGCCCGTCTGCCTTGGTCCAAGTACTTCTGTGGTTTCCTTGGATCACTTAGACAAATGCTGGGGCAGTAATATTTCACAAATAATCTTTCATTCTCTTCTGTCTTCATTTCGTCCGTCTTATCTTTCTCACCCGAACTACTACCCACTAATTCTCACAATTCTTCAAAGGAGGCTGCAGCGTTGGCCAAAGTTTTTTTTTAATATAAAACATGCTACGTTTGAATGGTTCCATAAAATTGTAAGTGCACTTAGGGATGAGCAAAGGCGGTATATTATATATTTGGAAGCCTCTTTTAGAAAAGCTAAAGACTCATCATTTTGCAGGACCGTTTTTTAGGGTTAAATAAGCATACTTCTTACTGATTTCCTTTAAGAATAGTGTATGTTTTTTGGTAGAAGATGCAAGATTTGTCCATCAAAAGTGTGATTGTTCTCCACGATCCAACTCGATCAAATCCAGATGTATTATCTCAAGAAAACTATCCATTTTCGCCCTATAGCCCAGATTTGTCGTCTTGTTACTATTACATGTTTGAGCCACTCAAAGAAGAACATCATTTTGATAATGGCTAAGACGTGGAAGCATTTTTATATACAGCCTAGTTCCACTAATTTTGCAAAATGATAACGCACGTCCATACACCACTTCGAAGTTTGAACCTTTTGTACACCCTCTTTATCCCCCTTCACTCGATCGTGCCCCCTACGATTTTCATCTTTTTTTCTCTACTCAAGAAAAACGCCAAGGGAAATCATTACAACTCGGACATTATTGTGAGGTGAAGGTAGCTATCAACTCCTGGATTCGAATGAAGTCAAAAGAACTTATTCAGCAGTGACTAAGTACAAGTATATACAGGTTTGAAGCTTAAAAAGTACACTGCAGTGTACTTTTTTCCTGATCTTCCTATTTGCTTTTGTTTTCATTCTACACGCAAATGACTATTAGTTTTCAGCCCACAGACTTTTCCGCCAATTTTTTGCATGGTTTTGAGTTCTGCATTGATTACTTATTATCTCTATTAGACATGCATTCACAAATCAAATTTCTTAAATCATATAATAGTCATACATGTAGTTCTAAATCAATAAGGAGAAATTAGTCACAAAAGAGGTACCCTTGCACTTATTGACTTTAACTACATGTAATCCAAGATGGCGTAAAAATATAACTTTCTAAAGTTCTTTGTGGGTATTACTAAATTAGGTACTGTCGCATCAATGATCGTGAAAAGCTACTTTTTTATTATTATTCGAAGGAACGACTTAAAAAAAGTATGGAATTTATCGACTGTGCCTGCTCCAATGGTCTACCACAATTTGTAATTAAAGCCTACAAGTGTACAAAACATTTCCAATTATAAGTTATTAATTACTGATGCAAAAATAAACTATATTTCAAGGTTTTCGTTTCGATTAGTCCTTATTAAAACCCATTAATGAATAGGTAATTTATAATGAGGAAATAAAGCTTTCAAGCGAATAAACAATTCTCGGATCAATTGACAGAAACGGAATTAATTGTTTCAATTCGTTTGATATTTTCTCATTTTAATCACAAAAAGTGACACTTATTAGTTTTACATAATTTCTCATTATCGAGGCACAGAAAAATATTTTAATAAGCTATTTGAACATTTGTAATTTGTTGATCAAGTTAGCATTGAATCGAATTACTATATTTCTAATACAATCACGGATATACAAGGTGATGATTAGAATAAGCTGACACCGTTCTGTATCAAAAATACATACAAAAGTACATTTAGGTACCATACGACACTGGAGAAATTATTGAATAATAAATAACAATGAAAATGAATACACGGAGAAAATGAAAAAGGAAAATTTACCTAAATATTAATGCGATATTTATAATATATCCCACTAGCCCGTTGCTTCGCAAGCGAAAATAATAAAAATTACAATTTGGATTCTAATTTGTAAAAATAAAATTCCAGCAGAAATAAATTTACTAGGTATTTTAGTTGATATTACAAATTAAATTGAACTTTTAAAAAAACATGCCAAAATTGGAAGTATTACAAGTTACCTAATAAATTCTACTACATCAGTGTTAGATCATTTCTCATACGCCTAGAACACAGTTTTTTCTCGTCCTCGTACAGAATAAGACAGCACGTGGGTAAAAATCTGCTTTATGCACTTATTGTTGAAGTTGTAACACAAAACAGATTTTAAAGAATATATTTTTTTACAATTAGCTTGTTGATCTTTATTCACATTTTACAGTACTTTTTATTTTTTGTGCTAAAATTAAATGAAACTGAAGTCAATGTTGGTTATATGATGCATCACAATAGTCACATTAATTTTATTAAATTAATACGTAGGTACTTTAGAGTATGTGAGCAGCTATTATATTTTTCCTTTTCTATGTATCATTTTAAAACTTCATATTTCAAAACCTAGGAAGAAGGTACCTTCTAAACAAGAATAATATAATACCTAAAATCAAGAGAACCTTATTAGCTACTCGTAAATTCTAGAGCACGCACGATAGCACAAGTATTTTAGAATATTATGCAAAATAGATTCTTCATTTACAGTTTTAATCTCCTAGATCTGAAAGTGCCTAGGCCTGACAATTTACTTGAATACCGTCGAACTTTTACTGAAAATTAATTCAAGTTTCTGGGTTCAACAACATTTACATTTAAAATTCATTAAATTATTATAATTGCACTTATTGTACGATTGTTGCGGTATTGACACAACAATACGAAAAATTAGAGGAAGTTGCCGATTTTAGGTATCTATAGGAAGTCAGATAAGTCAGAAGGGAAGGAGTAGTAGAGATATAAAGCAGAGGATAGCGCAGGGTCGAGTTGCTTTCAATAAAATGAAGTCACTTCTGTGCCCGCGAATGGTTAATTTAGAAATTCAAAAAAGGTTGTTGAAGGTATAGGTTTGGAGCACGGCACTGTACCGGTGCGAAACATGGACAGTGGACGCGGCCAAAAAGAAAAGGTTAGAAGCGTTCGAAATGAGCCGTTACAGGCGAATGATTAGAATACCGTGGACAGAGAAGGTTACAAGTGAAGAGGTATTAGAAAGAATAGGAGAACAGAGGACTCTATGGAAGTCAATAAAAAATAGGCTAATAGATTGGTAGGACACCTTCTCAGGCATGAAGAACTAGTCAGAGACATATTAGAGGCAGAAACAGGAGTTAAGAGGGGTAGAGGTAGACCTAGGTTAGATTACTGTTCGCAAATAGTTAAGGATGTGGGTTGTTCTAGTTTTAGGGAAATGCGAAGTTTAGCTCAGGATAGGAAAGAGTGGAGGTACGTGTCCAACCAGTCTTAGGACTGATGAC
>NW_020442454.1:570655-575014 GCF_000699045.2 Agrilus planipennis | reverse complement strand
ACGATTTTCCTGCTTTTCCATTTTTACGAAAACCACAGAGGCGTCTTGTTCAGCGTGCTGTCAAACCTACACTAGCAAGGAGATCGGGCTGAAACTATAGCTACAAGCTATCCAAGGATGGTACTATAGAATGTCACCTCAAGGTAGGCCTAGTGGCGTCATCTCTTGGTTAGGCCGGAAACTTATCAATCCACCCTCGTATACAGTATGGATTGTGGTCTTGACTTCTAGGATTACATCGTCTTTATAAATGAACTGAACAATAAACTTTTTCACGCTCTTCTTGTCGCTAAGTTTCAAAATCATCAAGTCACCAAGACCAAGTTGAAAAGTATCTTTATAAATGCGTTTTCCTTTCTTTCACTTTTGTTATTTTTATTTTATTTATCACTTCCGCATCAGAACAGATGCGCTTTTGTCCTTGTTTATCTAACGTGATCGAGCACACCTCCGACAGTTGGTAGTACAGGTATTGAAGAGGAAACATTTGGAACTTCAGTCGAAGGATCAGCGGCTGCTTCTATTTCATTAGTAAATGACTACCGACCATATTGCTCTGGTTCAAACACTTCTTCGGGAATAACTATTTCATAAAACGGATGAATGCCTACCTTGGCAAAACTTTTTTTAAAATTGTGAAATTCTGCTTCAAGATAATAGACGGAAAGGTCGATTTTGGGAGTTTTTACCATAACTTCAGATTTCTATTGATCTATTAGTTGGAGCACATGATTAGTAAGAGGTGACAACTTTAACATTTTCTAATCTGCCTTTTTCAACAAGGGAAACACTTACATATGTGAAAACATTAGCCATCGTATATTAATATTTCTCACCTAAGACATTTCCTCCAATCAGAATCATCTCGACTGGATCTACTAGTGGCCCTTAGCAGCATGCAATTTCCTTTTCACCGACAATCTTGACATTTCGTGGTTCCAAACAAAAGCTTGTTTCGTCAATATATAACATATTTGTGAAAGGGATTTCTCTTAACAACTTAAAATAAGAAATGGTTTATGCTTTTTTTTCCTATTAATTCAACATGTTCAGATGTTTTTAGAATTATGTAGACTGAATGTTTGCTTTATCAAAAAAAAGTCATTTCCAGGTTGTTTTTAGAACTTTTTTTAATAATCTAAAGCCCTATTTCTCAATTGCCGTTAAACAGTCAGCGATTTCCTCATCTTCTTCAAAAAGTAAATCCGTTGGCCACAGGTTTTCATCCCGTTCTTGTCTAATAATATGTTTAAATAAAATCGGCGTCTTTCTTACATAACGTTCTGAGTAAAACCCTATATGTTTCTGCGGCAGTGCTTTTATCTGTCTGTAATACCTATAGCTACGTACTCTTCTTCAGAAGCTTTTGGTTTTTAATTAAAACATATGAGCAAGCAGTTATTCATCATCATCATAAGGTCATCAGTCCTAAGACTGGTTGGACACGTACCTCCACTCTTTCCTATCCTGAACTAAACTTCGCATTTCCCTAAAACTAAAACAACCCACATCCTTAGCTATTTGCGAACAGTAATCTAATCTCTCTCTATCCCTCCTAACTCCTTTTTCTGCCTCTAATATATCTCTGACTAGACCTAGACCTGAAAAGATGACCTACCAACCTATCTCGCCTATTTTTTATTGACTTCCATAGAATCCTCTGTTCTCCTATTATTTCTAATACCTTTCCATTTTTAACCTTTTCTATCCACTTTATCTTCATAATCCGCCTATAACAACACATTTCGAACGTTTCTAACCTTTCCTTTTCCGCCGCACCCATTGTCCGTGTTTCGCACCCGTACAACGTCGCGCTCCAAACATAAACCTTTAACAACTTTTTTCCAATTTCTAAATTAACCGTTTGCGAGCATAGAAGTGACTTCTTTTTATTAAAGGCGACTCGACCCTGCGCTATCCTCTGCTTTATATCCCTACTACTCCTTCCATCTTCACTTATCTGACTTCCTAGGTATCTAAAATCAGCCACTTCTTCTAATTTTTCGTCTCCTATCTTTATATTCGCTCTTCCCTACTTTTTCTTCCCTTNTATATTCGCTCTTTACCTACTTTTTCTTCCTTTGCATACCAGTATTTTAATCTTACTTTTATTTATTTTCATACAGCACTGATCTGTCAGTACTGCTTCCATTTTATTTAAAGCTATCTCTAAGCCCCCCTTGCTAGATGCTAATATTGCTATATCATCTGCAAATCTAAGCATACTAATCTTTTGCCCCTTTATATCTATCCCTACAGTTGTACTGTGTTTAATGATGTTGATGTAGATCGCGTCTTCGATGTATAGATTAAAGAAACACAATTATAAACCACTTTGATTATTATTTAGTTGTATCGCCAGCCTAAGTAAAAGTTACCAATTTGTCACAGTAAGGAAATGTTATGTCAGACTTCTTTCTCCTCAATAATTTAAAACAACCAAAAAGGGAAATTGGTTTTGTGGAATTAGCTGACTATTTTAAAAGGTCTAATTAAAGGATGGAACTATGCCTTAAAGACCTTCCTTCGATATGCAGAATGCTGCCAATTATAATCAAAATTTTTAATCAAAAATCACCAATCTCTTTACGTATTGCGACGCAATCATTAAGTTACGATATGGATGAACGCGATTATGATTTAAATACATTGCTGGTCAAAAGTTTAAGACCATTTTAATTAAAGTAGAAAAATGAAATAGAACTCATACATATTTAAGCATATAAATTAAACGGTTTAATCAACAAATAAAACACTCATTCCCAACTAATATACGTTAAAACATTCCAGAAATATCAATCGCCTATGTCAAAAATAGCTATAATATCCTAAATCGAGTTTTAGTCAAAAAATCCTTCTTTGCATTTAATGACTTTTTTTTATAAGTCTCGGCATACAGGCAATCAATTTATTGATTGTGTCTTTTGAAATATTGTTCCGGCTTTTGTGTAAAGCCTTCTACATCAAGTCCTCTTGGAAGGAGCGATAATGATTGAGAACATTTCTAGCTAAGTATCTCTTCCCAAAACAGTTCAATTGGGTTGAGATCCGAGCTCTGAGGTGGTAACACACCATGATTTTTACCACTCCTTCTGCCTGTTTCTGTTGTAAATAACCCCAACATAGTGTAGAAGTATATTGGGAAGAAATTTATTTCCAATTAACCTCAATCCGAAAAAGGAACTGTATTTTGCTGTAGAATTAGTCTATATTGCTCCTTTTTCATGATTCCTTTAATTCGTATCAAATCTGCAGTTCCAAGGCTCGAAAAGCAACCCCAGACCGTAATGGAACCACCACCATACTTGATCGTTGACATTACACAATCTAGTACCTTTTTTTTTCCTCAATTTAAACGTCGAACATAAATTCTTCTTTGTGAACCAAATATTTCAAGCATCGATTGATCAGTCCGAAGACCTCTTTTTAAAATTTTCTTCAGTCCAATCTCGATGGTCAAGAGCCAATGCATTCGTTTTTTTTTTTGTTTTGTGGCCTTAACAGAATATTTCAGACGTCAACGTGACCAAAAACAACTTAGCATATCTCAATCGCCGCTTTGCTGTAGTCAATGATACAGGTTTAGATCGGGATACGGGATTTGTTCACTTCATAAGTTGAAGGCAATCTCACGATCGGATTTGCCTTCGTTGTGGATAATAACTGTTGCAGAGCGCATGTAATTGTTAATTTCGCACACTTTTCTCATTTTTAAGGCGTATTATATTGACTGTAGAAACCACGAGTTTATACTTAATGAAATGGTTTGTGTATACGTAACTCCAAAAAATTAAGTTAAGTAATAAAGGAAGCTAAAACCCTTCTCTGACAGAATTTTCTTTTTACATAACACAAACGAAAATACCCAATTGGGTAAGCGAGTGTGAAATATATTTTTTTAACTGTGCAAGTCTATATTGAAGATAACACCTATGCTTCACTGAAAACTGTCGTAAACTTACTGAACTCTCAAAATCTTTTGAAAGAAGCACAATACCCCTTAAAAGCTTGACGTTGTTATTATTGCACTTATATTAATTTAACAATTATATGAAAAGACGGCTGTAGGTTTTTATAGAAATTTTCATAAAACACGTATTTTTTCAAAAGATGAAGCTACTCTTTGATGCAAGCAATAGTGTAATATCCCTATGCTCGGTTCTCAACTAGCTACCAGGGTGTATAATAGGTCTATTACATAAAGATACAAAAGTGAAGTTAATAAAGAACCGAGCGGCATGGCCTAGAGGTCTAGACCATTGCTTAGCATTCGGGAGGACGCCGGTTCGATTCCGGGTCCGTCTGCCTTGGTCCAAGTTTTTCTGTGGTTTCCTTGGATCACTTAGGCAAATGCTGAGG
>NW_020442454.1:564437-569810 GCF_000699045.2 Agrilus planipennis | reverse complement strand
AGGAGATCGGGCTGAAACTATAGCTACAAGCTATCCAAGGATGGTACTATAGAATGTCACCTCAAGGTAGGCCTAGTGGCGTCATCTCTTGGTTAGGCCGGAAACTTATCAATCCACCCTCGTATACAGTATGGATTGTGGTCTTGACTTCTAGGATTACATCGTCTTTATAAATGAACTGAACAATAAACTTTTTCACGCTCTTCTTGTCGCTAAGTTTCAAAATCATCAAGTCACCAAGACCAAGTTGAAAAGTATCTTTATAAATGCGTTTTCCTTTCTTTCACTTTTGTTATTTTTATTTTATTTATCACTTCCGCATCAGAACAGATGCGCTTTTGTCCTTGTTTATCTAACGTGATCGAGCACACCTCCGACAGTTGGTAGTACAGGTATTGAAGAGGAAACATTTGGAACTTCAGTCGAAGGATCAGCGGCTGCTTCTATTTCATTAGTAAATGACTACCGACCATATTGCTCTGGTTCAAACACTTCTTCGGGAATAACTATTTCATAAAACGGATGAATGCCTACCTTGGCAAAACTTTTTTTAAAATTGTGAAATTCTGCTTCAAGATAATAGACGGAAAGGTCGATTTTGGGAGTTTTTACCATAATCTCTTCGTTGCCAAGTCACTATCTCACCTACTACTGTATATGTGTATTGAACCGTGTATCCCGATATGCAAACCATAAATTTAAAATAAAAAAAAAAATAAGATCCAACAGTTTTCCTTTCTCTACTGTCCTTGTATTTTACTATTTTAAGTTTATTTCGTAGCAAAAACATTCTCTCTCATTTCTCACAAGAACCGGCCTAGAGAAGTCGGATATGATATCTATATGGAAGTAAGAGGTCTGTTCAAAATGTATCGCAAATTTTGAATTTCCGCTGGTTACGTATATTCGATTTTCTATTTTCTTGTGGCGTTATGTTGGTACTCATGTCTCTTACTTATACCGACAAGTTCGGCCATGTTGAATATTCAGTTAATTTTTAACAGTTGCATTGCTTGCACGTGTTTTGGCTCGTCTTCGATTTATGCTAATTCCAAAAAATGGATTAAAGAATCTGTATCAAATTTTGGGTGAAAAACAAAATTATGTGCACGGATGCATTCCTAATGTTGACCGTGGCACCTGGTGAAGCTACATTGGAACGAAGCGTCATTTATAGGAGGTACAAAACATTGATGAAGTGGAGAAAATAGTATTGGCCAATTGTCGAATCACCGTTAGTAAAGTTACTGAGAACCTAAACATATCGATTGGCTCCTGCCACTTGATTTTTACCAATGATTTGGGCATGAGACGGATCGCCGTGAAATTCGTATCAAAACTGCTTAATTTCAGCCAAACCAGCATCTCATTAAGATTGCCAAGGAGCTGTCGCACTCTGTCTGCGACGACTCAAATTTGCTCCAAAGGGTTTATGGTTATGACGTGGAAACCAAAACTTAATAATCCCAATGAAAACTACAACACAAGCCAAGACCGAAAAAAGCGTACCAAGTAAGGTCGAATGTGAAGGACAGTTTTCTTCGATTGTAGGGGCGTGGTACATGAGTTCATGCCACAGGGTAGAGCGGTCAATACGGAATATTGATTGCAATTAGCGCGAAGCAATTCGCCAGAAACGCCCGGATTTGTGGAAGAACAAAAATTGGCTTTTGCACCATGCTCACACATCGTTGCTTGTGCGCGAATTTTTGGTCAAAAACAACACACTAATAATTCCGCAGCCACCGTTTCCCCAGATCTGGCCTCATGTGACTTTTTCTTGTTCCCGAAATTGAAGAGGCCCATGACAAGACGACGCTACGCTACGATTGAGGATATAAAGACGGCATCGAAGGAGGAGCTGAACAAGATCACAAAAAATGATTTTTTGAAGTACTTCGATGATTAGAAAAAACGTTGGCACAAATGTATAGTACTTAATGAGGATTACTTTGAAGGGGGCAAAATAGATATTCATAAATACACAATTAATTTTTGAAAAACTCAAAATTCGCGATACTTTTTGAATAGACCTCGTATATATTTTTGTATATTATTAACGACTATCATGATAAATTTTTAATGTGACTTATACACGCTTATAAAAACTGGATCCCATCACTAATGGGGTACACACAAATACCTGTCCATAGTTACATACGTGTATAGGTATAAGTGTGCATGTATTATAATAGTAACGCTTTTACGAGTTTTGTATCAGTTGCACTAAATCGTCTTTGTTAGCATGCGTAGAACACCCACAAATTCACAGCTGCTAAAACGTTTTTAATAGTCGTCTTAATGTAACCCACTTAAATATGGTGAAACTAATTAGACACGTTCATATAACATCCAACTATCTGTAAAATAGAAAAGAAAAATATGTAATGGTTGTCACGAAATCTTAGACCATGTCACGTGCCAATAAATCGTTCTTGCTTTTTTTTTCTTCCATCTTCCAGCTGACGCCTTCACAGTGCAAAAAATCGTAACTGTTTTACTAAATTGGCGCGGCAAATGTATACGTATAATTCAGGTAAGAATGTACTCTTTATAGTATTTGTTATTGACATTTCGACAATTTCTAATTTACGCAGACAGTTTACGTCAATGGCATCAACAATACGATTAAAATACAAAAGGACTCTCTAAATGGATGGTCGCAAGATAATCTCCTTTACCTATCAATACATCGAAGTGCTATTTCTACTTTGTGTTATCTTTTTAAAAAGAATCTGCATTACCTTTTCAATATGTTTATGCAATTAATCAATTAGATTTACAGAAGGTTGATGAAGTCTCAGGTCGGAGCATCTTATTTACTAAATATTTATTTTTTCCTAAACACGTTGAAGCTGTAAGCTATAACTACTAAAGGTTCCAGGATTCTAAAGATAATAAAAAGAAAAAAGTTAAAACAATCGAAATCATCCTAATGAGAAGAAAAAAAAGACTTTTGGGTGTTTCATTCCCACCAGCCAGTAATGCTGGTGGGCGGGCAGTCCCTCCGGACTATGCCGGAAGGTAGGGCGGAAGGCCCTCTTCAGCCTGCTTTCAGGAATCGTGGGAATGGGTGGGTGGTGGTTCGGGTGAGAAAGATGAGACGGACGAAATGAAGACAGAATAGAATGAAAGATTATCTGTGGAATATTACTGCCTCAGCATTTGCCTGCTAAGCAATAGTCTAGAACTCTAGGCCATGCCGCTCGGTAATGAGAAGAATGAGCCTAAAGTGGTGCTAGGCTGCTACCTGCTACTAACTTAGCAACCTCTATTTTCGTTAGCAGTAGGTAATCTTAAATCACCGCAACTGACTATTTGCAATCGGTTTGCGAACAGTAATCTAATCTATATCTACCTCTACCCCTCCTAACTCCCGTTTCTGCCTCTAATATTTCTCTGACTAGACCTTCATGCCGTAGAAGGTGTCCTACTAACCTATCTCGCCTATTTCTTATTTACTTTCATAATCCTCTGTTCCCCTATTCTTCCTAATACCTCTTCATTTCTAACCTTCTCTATCCACGGTATTCTCATCATTCGTCTGTAACACCACATTCCAAACGCTTCTAACCTTTTCTGTTCTGCCACGCCCACTGTCCATGATTCGCACCCGTACAGCGCCGCTCTTCAAACATACACCTTTAACAACCTTTTTCGAATTTCCGTTCGCGGGCATAGAAATGACTTCTTTTTATTGAAGGCGACTCGACCCTGCGCTATCCTTTGTTTTACTGGTATGCAGGACGGAAAGAGTAGTAGGGACTACTCTTTCCGTCCTGACTTATCTGACTTCCTATAGATATCTAAAATCGGCCACTTCTTCTAATATTTCGTCTCTTATCTTTATATATGCCTTTTCCCTATTTTTTCTTCCCTTGCATACCAGTATCTTTGTTTTACTTTTATTTATTTTCATGCAGTACTGTTTTGTCAATACCGCTTCCATTTTGTTTAAAGCTATCTCTAACACCTCCTTGCTATATGCTAGGACTGCTATATCTAGTACTTGTTCAAAGAAAAATTAAGCGTTATGAGCGGAATGCATAAATCTTTTTTTTATATCTCTCCTTTCTTTTATGCTTTCGCTATCCTCTTATAGTTATTCATTGCTCCCAAATGCACCTAAATGTCTAATTTAACTTCTAACTAGGATAATAATTAAGTACCCTTCTAAAATCTACTAGGGACTCTAACTAAATTCCCAGTCAGCTTTTCATCAAATGCCCATCCTGGCATTCGGTAAGGAATCAAGTCAAGCATCTGATATGGTTTTGACTTTTTGATAGGGGCTCTGGCAAAAATGTATTACATTCGAGGTCGACAAATCAGGCCCGATTTTTATTTGAGTTCGATTTCAATCACGTTCACGGATTTTATAAATAAAATCAACAGTTACTTATTTGTTTGTATTTCATATGTACACTTTTTAAATTTATAAACTGCTAAATAAAAACGAGTTTACCTTTATGTACAAACCGATCATTGATTCAAGAAGTGAATTACCGTTCCCATACAGCACACAATATCCTATAGGCAGATGTACGATTACGTCCCAATTGCGTCCATCATGTCCAATTTCCTTAAGGGATTGCTGGAGGACATACGTACTATCCATATCCTCATTGGAGATATGTACAGGTGTCTTTATAGGACGTGCATCGGATATCTAGTGGATATCAGCAGATACTAGGTATACATATTATAAAATTATTAATAAATTACATACCACTAAAATGTGGGTACATATGTATGTATTGTATGTATGTTTTTTAATGTGGCGTTAGTATCACTGACGCCATTATATTACATTCGTTTTATAAAACGGCGCCAAAGAATTTGCTTTGCCCTTGCAAATCGTAACAGCGGTAACGTTATAGCATAGGTTGTAATAGTCCAAAGTCCATTAACTGTCGATTAATAATTTGATTAGCGAATAGCGTTGTCTGGTAACCACCTGATTGTGGGATTTCCCAAAGTGTATGCAGTAATCGTCCTAAACGTAAACCTCTTGCCTGTCTTGTTCGTAGGTGAAACTAATTTTTCTTCAATAAATCGATAAAAAATCAGGTAAGTGATAATAATAAGGTACTTAACAATATTTTTTTGTGATGGTTAAACTAAAATTGTCGAGACAGCGATACAGAGTCGCTAAAAAAAGATCTGAAATTTCGTTATTAATAGCATCTAATACCAAAAAAAAAAAATACCATTAGTCAGAAATATGCAGATAATAATAATTGCACTACGAATAAATTAAATAATGTACAATTCCAGTTGCATGTTGCACCTGTTTTTCCAGAAAATAATATCTCTGAAAAACACGAAATGTTTTCAAAATCTATTCCTGAAACAGATGAAAATACGTCAGAT
>NW_020442454.1:562190-563381 GCF_000699045.2 Agrilus planipennis | reverse complement strand
CACCATATTCTCCAGACCTGGCACCATCGGATTATTATTTGTTCCGGTCACTCCAAAATTTTTTAGACGGTAAAACCTTCACCTCAAATGAGGAGGTCAAAAACCTCCTCGATCAGTTTTTTGCCAGCAAAGACCAAAAATTTTATGAGCGTGGAATTATGCTACTACCAGAAAGATGGCAAAAGGTGTTGGACCAGAACGGTCAATATATAATTTAATAAAGTATTTGTTTATTATACGAAAACTGTCTTTCATTTCCACAAAAAAAAACGAAATGACTTTCCGAACAACCCTATAGATGCATTTCTATAGAGCCTGTTGATCCATCAAAAACTATGATCGAAAACCGCATAATATTTATTTTAGTATACCTAGTAAACATTAATACATAGATATGATACAATATATGCAATTAATATATTCCTTCCTAAGATGTCCCGTTTGTATGTTTTTCATATGTCCTTTGTGGATGTTTTATGAATATAGGAAACTGTGACATTCGTCTATCCATACTACATCCTGAAGACGTCCGCCGAACATAATATGGATCTTTATAGAATATCCTTCCGGACTAGAATTTTGAGGGAGGTGCAGGTAGGGTTCCTAAGTGGGTAGTCACACTACCATTCTATCTCTCGTGGGTCCCATGAGGTTGCCCCCTAGGGCACGAAGGGGGCTTATAACGCCTTGCCGTATTTGCACATCATCAGGGATGCTGTGTTTGGCCCCCGCGAGGAAAAATTAATACTACTGCATTAAAAATTTTTGGAAAAATGAACTTTATTATAAATGAAAAAAATACAATATATGCAAATATCACTTATTTGTAAAATTTGTTTGCTCTTAAGTAAGATTGTGTTATTAGGCTGTTGTAGTCAATAATACTTTAAATTGTAATCGGTTTACTGTTGTTCGACCTGACGCGTCTGGTTTCAGTTCTCTTGTAATAACAATATCAGGAAGTACACTTGTTGATTCGTTGCAAATGAAAAAGATTTCATTGAAACGACGACATAATTGGACAAGGAGATTATTATTAAAAGTTTTTTCATTTTATCGAGAGTATTTACAAACGGATTTGCTTCATCGAGCTCCCATAAGGTAGATTTAATTATAAGTTTACATATGTGACAGGTTTGCCCCTTAAGATCCATATGAAAAACCCATAAGGCAATCCTCATTTTGGTATCA
>NW_020442454.1:559093-561320 GCF_000699045.2 Agrilus planipennis | reverse complement strand
GTTAAAATGGTCGAAACGCCAGCAATTGCAAGTTTTATTAAATAAATTAATAATAAGCAATAATGGCTAATTTATTTACTTAAATTTTTATTTTCCCCACAAGGCAGTTAAATCTAGATACACTTTGAGGGTTTTTTTTTTAATTTATTTATGGTCTAAATAACTCAATAAAGCATCATTTATATATATAGATGAAACTGTATATTCGAAATAACGTTCTACTTTATTTGATCACTCAAAAAATTGTTCCAGATACTAATTACTCATAGTATACATTATGTGTGAGGTAACTATGTATATATACAAAGTAAATTAGTTTGTCGCCGATCGGCTTTTGATCGAATAAGTCACGTTAAACTTTTAGGTACATACCTACCTACATTGTATTCTTTTCAACACAGTGTTTTATTTTTTATCAGCAGTAGTTAACAAGCCAAAATAAGCAATTAAATGTGTGTAAGGGACTTGTAAACTTCATGATTACACTTCAATGTCAACTTTGTAAAACGAATCAGTGAATAAGCATCTACAATTTTAAGGGGCCCCATTTGGTAAATATAATCGGAATATTTATTTGATTATGTAGTTTATACGTTTATTATCTAGCAATTCGTAATTGCCAACACGTGTAAGATGCCAGGTGATTTAGGGAGATATCAGTTAGATAACATCCTTATTAGACAAAGATTTAGAAATCAAGTGAAGGATGTAGGAGTTATCCAGGAGCAGATATAGATAGCGATCGTAACGTAGCAGTTATGAAGATCAATCTTAAATTGAAAATTCTGAAAGTGAAGGAAGGTAGGAGACGTCTTGACTTAGAAAGGCTAAAATGTAACGAAACGCGTAATGGGCTAGGTACAAGGACAGACAAAATACTAAAGGAGGCGGGAGAAATGAATGACAGGGACAAAGAGACAGAATGGAACTGCATTAAAACGTGCCTAAAATCAGCAACTGCAGATATATTAGATCTTAAACGAAACGAAAGTAAGAAACTTTGAATAACAACCGAGATTGTAGGACTAATAGAAGAAAGACGGAAATACAAAAAGAGAACAAACGAAGAAGAGCAAAAAGGATGTAAAGCGATAAATAGGGAAACAATTAGGAAGTGTAGGGCAGCTAAGGAATAGTGGATTGATATCTAATGTAATGCAGTAGAAGAAAAGTCTGAAGTAGGAAAAACGGATGAGGCCTATAATGTAATTAAAAAGAAGTAGGGTACAGTAATAATATAAGAAAAGAGGTAAGAAAATAAGTAAAAGATAGACAGGTGGAAAGAATACTTAGAGAACATAGACGCAGACCATGAGTTAGGAGATAGTGTAAAGATTAGGTGAGCTAGCTTATGCCATAATGAGAGAACAATTTGATGTAGCATTAAAAAGTTAAAAAATAATAAGGTGCCAGGTATATATGCATGGGTTACAGGCGGAAATTCTAAAACATGCAAAGCAAAAGGTTAGAGATCGTATTTTTCGGTTAGTTAGTCACATTTACGAAACAGGGAAAATAATTAGCTTAACTTCCTATGCGTCAAAAATTTTAACTACAATAGTACAGAGAAGGATAAAAAATGGAGGAAGAACTATTAGGGGAAGTTCAATTTGGGTTTAGAAGAAATAGAGGAACGCAGGAGGCCATTCTAACATTACAGATAACAATAGAGAAAACTACAGAAAAAGGAAAGCGTACGTACATAGGATTCGTAGATTTAGAAAAAGCTTTTGACAATGTTAAATGGGACAAGATGTTGAAGATACTTAAAAATGTAGGAATGAGTTACAGAGATAAAACAGTGATACTAAATTTGTATAAAGAGCAACAAGTAGTTATAAAGCTGTAGAGAAGTACAACTTCATTAAAGACAGTACAACTGTAGAGATAAATATAAGATAAGGTGGGGTAAGTGCGAAAGAGAATTTCCATAGTTGAAGTTTAATTAACTATGAAAATTGCTGCTTTTGAATTTACGAGTTTTTGTATGTTTGTCGTATCATTGCGATCATTCAACTATTTACTAGTAAAATATTTTAAATAAAAATAAAACATTTGTGACTTGTATATGCAAAACTTTTTTTTATGTTCATGTTACGCACTTGCCCCAGTGGTACGGGGCAAGAGCAAAATATGTCGTTATTTTTGCTAATAATGCATACAGTTTCACGCGGGGCTAGAGCATAAATCCTTTATGTATGTAAATTTTTTTGTCATGTACAACTTT
>NW_020442454.1:556181-558999 GCF_000699045.2 Agrilus planipennis | reverse complement strand
TTTTTTTTACTGCAAAAATATTTATTAGAAGGGCAAAATGTATCTAAGCTTAAAAACTAAAACAAAAAAATTCTATATAAACATAAAAACAAACGAAAAATGTACATTTTCTTAAGTGATTTAAGTAATTTTAATTTTTTCTTTTCTTAAGCCTCAAATACATCAGGAACAGTCTCATTGGGGTATGTGCGTAATATGTATTGCTCTTACCCCAGGACTGATATACGCACTAGCCCCGAATTGCTCTGAGAGATGAAAAATACATGTAACACTTTCACAGCTGAAGCGTAAATGGAACTAAATAATTCAGCTCTGTAACAATTGAAGTCGATGGCAGACGTACTAAGGATATCAAACAATGGATGGCAGCGCATGATTCAAAAGTAATGTAATTCTAACGGCTAAGTTACGCTCTTGCCCCGTAACTCCTCTTGCCCCACCCTACCTTAGGTACGGGGGCTAAACATTAGTATGCTTAGATTTGCAGATGATATAGCAGTACTAGCATCTGGAAAGGAGGAGTTAGAGATAGCTTTAAATAAAATAGAACCGGTATTCACAAAACAGTGTGTAAATCAAAAAATTGTATAAAACAAAAATACTGGTATGCAAGGGAAGAATAAGTGGAGAAAAAGCAAGCAAATACAAAGATAGCAGACGAAAAATTAAATGAAGTGGCTGATTTTCGGTACCTAACTAGGAAGTCAGATAAGTCAAGACGGAAGGAGTAATAGGGATATGAAGCTGAGGATAGCGCAAAGTCGGGTCTTCAGTGAAAAAAATTACTTGCATGCTCGCGAATGCTTCATTGAGAAATTCAAAAAGATTGTTAAAGTGTACGTTTGGAGCGCGGAGCAGAGAAAAGGTTAGAAGCGTTCGAAATGTGGTGTTACCGACGAATGATGAGGATACCGTGGATAGAAATGGTTAGAAATGAAGAGGTATTAGAACGAATAGGTGAACAGAGGACATATGTAAAGGTCAATAAGAAATAGGCGAGATAGATTGGTAGGACACTTTCTTAAGCATGAAGGGCAAACATACTTACTAGAGGCTGAAACAAAATCGCACTGAATTTCTCTATATGTTGCCAATTCACGACCAGGACCGGCTTCGAATTGCATCTTCGCCCTTCTTTCAGTTTTTTACCCTTAACCACGCTGCTTTACTCACCATGCGATTCTCTATTGCATCCAGTTATTTATTTATTTTGAAACATCCTGTATACTTACACATTTAACCAATTACACCATATATATTTAGCCATTTTACGTATAAGTATAGACAACTAGCTTATATATTCTTAGTGTACCTCTAGTCCTATATATCTACAGGTTCTTATCTATATTAATAATCGTAAGTATATTTTTAGTTTATTTTATTTTATGTATTTAAATTATGAATAGATTGACTGCGAAGTTTAAGTAGGTAGGTTATGGTTAAAATATAAAAGATTGAAAACTGATAAAAACGTTATCTGTCAAATTGTTGGGCTTTTTTTATCATTTTCAAATCTCTTATACCATTACTTTTATTATTATTTCGTAATTAGGTAGAAAACGAAAGTTTACAATATAAACTGAAGCAAAAACACCGTGGAGAAGAGCGCCCAGTTGTAAGTACATTTTAATAAATTATCGATTAAATTGCCAACTTGAAATTAGTTAAAACTCAACGACTCAACCATATTTCTCGCCTTCAACAAATGTCCCGGTGAGGAAGTATTTTATATCGATAATCGCCCTACAAAAACATGTAGTGTATTGTACATATATGTACATATGTAGGTAGCTACAATTAGAATTCCATAGGCATTCATTCTTGTATTGTCCCCACTAATGAAAGAAAATGGCGCTAAGAGGATGGATCAGCCTTAGGACAGCCTTCTTGTTCATTATAATTACAGTCGTACATTTCAGTATTTATTGTCGGTATACTTTAAGTAACTGCAGCACTCACTAACTCACAATTAATTTGCCTCTCATCGGTCATTACTTACTTAAATAAATAGGTACAATTATCTGAATATTACGTACCTATTTGTATTTGGTAGTTTTACATTTATCTTTTAGGTATTTGATACAAGTTTTATCTGTTAACTTAATACCTAATAGTTTTCATGGTAAATGTCTAGATAGTCCTTCGGGGGTGGGGGTGGGTGGTATCGACCGAAAGAGGTTGGTCACCAGAGTAAAACCCCATAAAAAAATTGCGGCGGTCTCACCCCCATAAAAAGTTATGGGGGTTGAAAGTTGATTATTTTGACAACTTTCATACACTATAATTCAAATAAAATTCAATAAAAAAAATTTTTCAAGCGGGTGGAGGTGGGGGATCGAAAGAGGGTGGTCACTTGAACAAAACCAGATAACCTAACCTAACTTAACCTTCATCATCATAAGGTCGTCAGTCCTATGACTGGTTGGACACGTACCTCCACTCTTTCCTATCCTGAGTTAAACTTCGCATTTCCCTAAAACTAGAACAGCCCACATCCTTAACTATTTGCAAACAGTAATCTAATGTAGGTCTACCTCTACCCCTCCTAACTCCTGTTTCTACCTCTAATATGACTCTAACTAGACCTAACCTAACCTACCCTATTGATAAAGATATTTAAATAATGTTTTATATAACTCTCTAATTATTTTTTTGTATTTTTCATTAGTTTTACCTTTGAATATTGTTTAAGAATGACTATATAATTATTTACATGCCTAGAAATGTATAAAAATTGGCATATTTATTAACTTTGAACCCCCATAACTTTTTATGGGGGTGAGACCGCCACGAACTTTTTATGGTACAGTGGTGGGGG
>NW_020442454.1:551447-555208 GCF_000699045.2 Agrilus planipennis | reverse complement strand
GCGGTACCGGCCGGTTTGTATTGTCTAATGACAAAAAAGCTGTGATTGTTGTATATAAAGACATTCTATAGTATATTTACTATCAGCATTGCACCCGTGCGAAGCATAGTGTACAAATAATACCATTAAACCAATTCCTTAACCCCTATCTCGGTATGTTTGTGTGTTTGAAGAAGTTTCACTTCGGTAACGTGTTGTATAATTACACGTTGTATTTTTTTAATAAAGAAAGCAGTTTTCAGATGATAATTACAGCAAGAATTAGTCAACGAACAAAGGGCAACATTTATTTAAACTTCCCTTACTTTAGGCTAAACTGGTATCACATTAGCAATATTTTCATAAATTCCATCTCCTTAAACTGATACTGTTATGGCAAATCTGGAGCTGTAAATTTAGTTTCTAGGATATGAATTTTCTCAAAATGCATATCTAATAGCTGACGTTCATAAATCTGTCTTGCCTAGACTTTGTACACAAGACAAAATTTTTATCAAATAACTGAATCCGTTCGACCCCTAGATAAAAAGACTGTGCCAAAATAAATGACGTCCAAAACGGAAAAGTCCATTTAGTGGTATATAATACATATATGCATTATTTTATCAGAAAAAGTAATACTGTCAGAGCGTAATAAAAAAATTGAGAATCATTTTGCCATGGGCGTAACAATAGGGTGGCAGAATGGGCAAAATGCCACGGCCCTTCGGCCATTCCCTTGTCCGAGAGGCCGTGTTGACAGAAACGACATAACATTTATTACAAAATTTGGTAAAAAATATTAATTTTGAATTTAGTCAATTTAAGTTAGGCATTAACTCAAGGACATACACGAATTATACAAACAAATCATTAAAATTTGAATACATTCATTAGAAAAAGAAGAAGAATTTTAGAACGCATCCATTGCCCTAAGTTGATTTCATTGCCGCGGCACTTCCATGGTAACGCGGCCCAGTGATGTTCGGGGAGTCCCCGCTTTCTATTTTTCATGTGCTACGCTAGTCAAATGAGTTAAAACCTTTTACGAAATTTATTCAGGTCTCGAGAAAACTTCGCAAGTTGCTTATATTCACTTTACTTCATAATTTATAAAGTTGAAACTACAATACGAAGCTTTTTTATATTACGGGAGGGCCAATGAATTTGCCACGGGCCACAGATGGTGCACTTACGCTACTGCGCCCAAACCCTTCAGAGGGTGAATCTTTCAAATGCCGAAATAGGTATTTTACTAATTATATGAAAAAGCATTAAAAGCAAGTTTCATGTAAATCTGACCACAGATAAAATTTTAAAATAATCTGCCTTATTACTTGTACACATCATAAAGGAAACCTCTGTCCAAAATTCCAGCTATATCATACAAACCTTGTCCTATCAATTACAAACAGAACAAAAAAGAAATCAGTAGAATTCACAGCTANAGTTAATGGGTTCCAGTACTAACCTTTTACGAAACTTATTCAAGTCTCTAGAAAACTTGGCAAGTTGCTTATATCCACTTTACTTCATAATTTATAAAGATGAAACTACAATGCGAAACTTTTAATTTGCCACGGGCCTCAGATGGTACACTTACGCTACTGCCCCCAACCCCTTCAGAGGGCGAATCTTTCAAATGCCGAAAAAGGTATTTTACTAATTATATGAAAAAGCATTAAAAGTAAGTTTCATGTAAATCTGACCACAAATAAAATTTCGAAATACTCTGCCTTATTACTTGTACACATCATAAAGGAAACCTCTGTCGAAAATTTCAGCTATACCATACAAACCTTGTCTTATCAATTACAAACAGAACAAAAAAGAAATCAGTAGAATTAACAGCTAGGAACAGTTTGAGTGTGATAAAGAAAAAAATTTTATGCAATTCTTCCGATTTTTCTCTTCATAAGAACCTTTCTTGTACATACATACTTAAATGAATATTTTAATAAAAATTACCCGAATTGGTCTAGCCATTCTCGAGTTTTGCGCTTACCAACACAGGGGGGCACTTATTTAAAATATGGATGAAGAAAATATTAAACACTTCTCAGATCTTCATGTAGGACACTTATAAAGTGAATGCTACTAACTCTAAAAATATGTTAAAATAACCATTCAAATAAAACTATTTTAAATACACAAATATATGTAATAAAGACAGTGCTTCGCCATCTGATGAGTATTTACTGCTACTCCCAGAAAGACAGTATTAATCCTCAGATGCGCGTGACAATTTGTCCCACATGTATAATCGGCCTAAAGAAGACAGAAAAAGGAAATACATGGAACTTCGTGAGTGTTGTCTTTCTACACCGTAACCTTATGATATAAATACATTCCACATTCATCAGAAAAGAAATTAATAGAAAATACGTAAAAGGACATGAAAAAAAAGTTAACAGAAACGTTGGTAATTATTTAGAATTGGGGTTCCAGCACAAAACTGCTCCTATTTTTTTTATGGTTTTAGGGTCCTTTTGGGATTCCCAACATTACTTTTAAGTAGGGGGAAACATTTTATTTTTCACATCAATAAAATATTAAGAAGAAGGGACTGTTACCCACCTAACCCAAGATGAGTTGAGGTAGCTTCTGTTGTTAGGGGGGTAGGTTAGATTAATATTTTTGTTTATAAGTAATTATTAAAATTGAAAAAAAAAATAAAAAATAAAAACATAAAAACAATTTTTAGAGCAATTTTGTGCTGAAGCCTAAATTTCTGTCTAAACCGAAGAAGCTTCTAAAAACCGAGTAGAGGCAGTGTATCATCATCTGGTGGGTATATGTTGCTACTGAAATATTAACGTTTCAGGCGTTAGACAAGACCTTATTAAAATATTCCAACTTGTACAAGCGAATCGATGACGCAGCTTTCATACTAAAACAGATAACCATTTATTTAATCCTTTTCTACTCATCAATATTTAATTGATAGTTACATTGACAACTGTGTGGCTATCTGTACCCGGCCTGTTTCTAGTTAGGATCACTAAGTCCGCAACAGATTAAGTCAACCAGAAAAATTTTGAGACATATTACCCTTAATTGTACAGTAGTACCATTGTAGTAGTAAAAAGGAATAACTAAATTGATATGATTATTACAGCAGCTTTTTTTGCACATATAAATTATTCATGATACAATTAATAAGCTATTATTAATTGGATACTTTGATAATATATTTTGATAAATCATACAACCACATGGGGAACAAAATTTTACCATTTCTTAATTATTATATGCAATATTATTAAAAACGACAACCAAATCTATTGGCAGTAATATTCCATTTAACACTTCAACAACGACGCCCAAATATAAATATTCCAGGAAAACGTGTTTTTCTCATATTACCGTAATGTTTTTTTTGTCTCTGTGGTGTCTGTAGGTACAGTACCGCTTGCCATGTTGTTTTCAAATACGTATAGACTTAGTATAGGTAGTCGTGTAGAAGCCCCGCCTGTCATCGTCAATCCTACTTACTAATACATGCTAATATACATGTAAGAGAATCTTACAATGGTCGGTAAAGTTGTACGTGTTTATATTTTGTTTTATGTTAACGATAAGTAGATAGTTGCTTGGTATCAGCTATTATCGTAGAAGTATTTTACATGGTGGCAACTCATACGATACAAATAATTAAGAAGCATGCTATTCGAGTTCCTTCTTTAAAATATTACTAATAGTAAGTATGTAAATAAAGCTGCAATATTGTTTCTTGTTTAAATATTTAAGTCGTTATCAATATACTCCTTTTCATCTAAAAA
>NW_020442454.1:543447-551197 GCF_000699045.2 Agrilus planipennis | reverse complement strand
TGTATATATATATATATATTGTATTTTTTTCAATAATAATAAAGTTTATTTTTCCAAAAACTTTTAATGAGGTAGCAATAATTTTTGTCTGCGAAGGTCACATGCATCATTCCTGAAGATGCGCAAATACGGCAAGGCGTTATATGCCCCTTCCTTACCCTAGGACAGTGGTTTCCAGCCTGTGGGGCGCGCCCCCCTAGTGGGGGGCATGCAGCTGTTTCCAAAATATCATTTTCGAATACAAACCAAAAAAGTCGAACAGGTGTCAAAAAAATGAATCAGCAAAATAGGTATGTGTTGTGACCGGAAAATTAAACTACCCGTTTTACCCCGTTCACTGATTCGGACAACAGCCAGCAGGTACTAAAAGAAAACACCGAGAAAAGTTAGAATAAGTATAATTTAAAAATACGAAAAGTATGAGTTTACAGTACAAAAGCTTGACAGACTACTTGTAACCTACTTACTTACATTTTAGGCTCGCGAATTAAAAGAAAAAATAACATACTATTATTAAATGTTAACAATACCGATAGTGTTCAATATATCACGTTACAAATACATAAACAACTCATTTCCTGCTACTAAAAAGGATAAACAAATGCAGAACTAATCGCTCTCGACAAGAATAAGTTTTATCATAAACAAAAAAGCAAAATATTAATTCTTTATGTGTGTCTCCAACATTCTCCCACCTGAGGAACGATACAATTTAAGTGACTCACATAAAAAACAAGAAACACGCATAAAGAATTCACAAAATTTGAAATCTGTTGGGTAATCTACACTGTCGTCCACTTCGAGTAATATAGCGCACCGCACTTTCGGATTCTCTGCTTTTGACGTCTAAAGGGACGTCATTCACTCCCGCACTTTCGGTCACTTGATCATCGGTTCGGTCGAGCCCGGGATCGCCGCTGACGCCTTNTTGTTTAAATATTTAAGTCGTTATCAATATACTCCTTTTCATCTAAAAATCCAAATTAATGAGGTTACACTATATGTAGTTAGAATAGGAAAAAATGTACCGTTTATACATACATATAATAAAACAAAATCTCATTCAGACACTTTTATTTTTAAGTAAAGATGTTGATAACATTTTCTACCAAACATATAAATGCATCAAAATTGTAATACATTCTCCTGGCAAACACGTCGAGTAAAAGAGCATTTTGCCATCCCTTTTTTTCATCAACAACGAGCCTCGGTCACTCAGCATAAACAGGTCACTTACAAATAACCGTCACACTGAGAGACCACGATGCGTGAAAATAGCAAAATGTTGCAGTCACAGCTAACAGTTAGTTTTACGTAATTACGCATAATTTAAATGTTACAATGAGACGGACACGCATGATCATGAATCATCCACGCGTGCCCCAGTTAGGATAGGCACGAATTTTTTAACCGTATCACAGGGTCTAATTAATAATTAGGTATAACGAATAAAAGCTATAGGGTTGTTCTTGAGGAAACAATCACGTATGAAGACAAACGGTTACGACGTTACAACTAAATTTTATACAAACAACGAAGAGAATTAGTAAAGTGAAAGAAGATGAAGAAAGGGTATAAAGCGCAAAGTACAAAAAATATGTTTAGGCACAAAATAAGTGCCCACACTAACACGTTAATCGATATCGTTCCAACGACAGTATCGCATTCAATAATATATTAACAATAAATAATAAGAACAATTCATCAGTTTAAAACGTTTACAATAAACTCGTACGCTAAGACTTATTCGTAAATGATTTTACGACTGTCCTCGACAACAATAAAACGCAATGTTATTTAAAACATCTCGTTACCAATATTCATTATATCATCATCCTCACCATCAATCAATATTATTATTATTACCATCGATATTTAATTATTTTATTTTATTTTAGTATTACCATTATTATTATTATTATGCGTCGTCGTCACTCGTTATTAACTACAGTATCAAAGATCGGAAATATATATCACAGTCGTGTACAAAATACTCTTAGCGTCGTCTTGCGACAGCTGTAACTGCAACGCAGTTAAAAAGTGAGCCTTGTGGACCCTTCTGTATTGGTTGTCATGTCGTTGACTAGACAAGACACTGCCTCAAACGATACATAGTATGAATACAAGGAGTTTCATTCTCTGAAGACAACATAGATATGCTAGTTGGCTGGGATTTATTTCGGGATTATTACGTTAAAATAAAGTTTGAAAAAAAAAGAATCATATCTATTATAAGTTTCATACAAAATACACTTTAACCACTGTTTAAATAATCAATAAAAAGCGTAAATAATTCTCAGGCTTCCAGTTTTTTAAAAAATCGCATTTTTGTGAACTAACAAAATTCAGACACGTGTTTTACAGTATGAAACACTATAAATTTAAAAAAAAGATTAGAGTTTACGTTTATATTGCAATATAAAATATTGTGAATATTTGGTCAGATACTTCATTTGACATACTATCTTCAGAAAATGAATTACTCGAAATAAATAAGAAAAAATGAAAACTACTAAAAAATATAATATACAAATCTAAAGACGATAAAACAGAGATATTGTAAAAAAATTTAAATTTCCTACGTAGACATTAGGCTCGAAAATGTTTGATGTTAACAATATGCATATTTGTTAATACTATTCGTTAATAGTAACTGGTGCAACTAATAAATCAAAATCGGCGTTTCGGGATGTGTCAACTTTGGGACAGCAAAACAGGGATTAAATACAATAATCATTATATTATCATCGATCACTAAATATTTTTTAATCGTTAACACTAGAAGACATCATTTAAAAGTGGTATACAAATTCTCAAATCGATCCTAGAATGACGGTCGTCATCTACATTAAATATTAATATTATTTAAATCTGATAATGTTATCCTCAACTAACATGAATTCGAGCGAGACTGACAACGTTCCCGACATCGAACGCTTATACAAATAATATTTAGAAGAAAAAAAGGAAACGAAATTAAGGAGGGAAGAAATTAACTTTGTCGTTAGTGGTAGGTAAGATTCAAACATTCGTATAGGCTTACGATTAGTATAGGTAGTTCTGAAATCTCGTTGTCGATCTTGTCGCTGTGGCATCGGTCGATATTTCTAGTAGAGTAGAAGCCCCGCCTGTCATCGTCAATCCTACTTACTAATACATGCTAATATACATGTAAGAGAATCTTACAATGGTCGGTAAAGTTGTACGTGTTTATATTTTGTTTTATGTTAACGATAAGTAGATAGTTGCTTGGTATCAGCTATTATCGTAGAAGTATTTTACATGGTGGCAACTCATACGATACAAATAATTAAGAAGCATGCTATTCGAGTTCCTTCTTTAAAATATTACTAATAGTAAGTATGTAAATAAAGCTGCAATATTGTTTCTTGTTTAAATATTTAAACCACTGCCCTAGAAGGCAACCTCATGGGGCCCTCGAGAGGTAGAAAGGTGGTGTAGCTACCCACTTAGGGACCCTATCTGCACATCCCTCAAAATTCTAGTCGGGATTAGGAGCACTTTCCAGTAAATCCGACCACAAATAAGATATGTTCCATACAAACGTTGCACTGAATTTTTTAAAATGCCCAAACAGTAGGTAAGTTGTTTGATTAATTGCCTATATCAAAAAGCATCAAGACCATGTTTCAAGTAAATCAACCACAAATAAAATTAATATCATACAAAAATTGCAGAAAGGGCAAATTGTCACAGGCCGTCGACCCGAGANTTAAGTCGTTATCAATATACTCCTTTTCATCTAAAAATCCAAATTAATGAGGTTACACTATATGAAGTTAGAATAGGAAAAAATGTACCGTTTATACATACATATAATAAAACAAAATCTCATTCAGACACTTTTATTTTTAAGTAAAGATGTTGATAACATTTTCTACCAAACATATAAATGCATCAAAATTGTAATACATTCTCCTGGCAAACACGTCGAGTAAAAGAGCATTTTGCCATCCCTTTTTTTCATCAACAACGAGCCTCGGTCACTCAGCATAAACAGGTCACTTACAAATAACCGTCACACTGAGAGACCACGATGCGTGAAAATAGCAAAATGTTGCAGTCACAGCTAACAGTTAGTTTTACGTAATTACGCATAATTTAAATGTTACAATGAGACGGACACGCATGATCATGAATCATCCACGCGTGCCCCAGTTAGGATAGGCACGAATTTTTTAACCGTATCACAGGGTCTAATTAATAATTAGGTATAACGAATAAAAGCTATAGGGTTGTTCTTGAGGAAACAATCACGTATGAAGACAAACGGTTACGACGTTACAACTAAATTTTATACAAACAACGAAGAGAATTAGTAAAGTGAAAGAAGATGAAGAAAGGGTATAAAGCGCAAAGTACAAAAAATATGTTTAGGCACAAAATAAGTGCCCACACTAACACGTTAATCGATATCGTTCCAACGACAGTATCGCATTCAATAATATATTAACAATAAATAATAAGAACAATTCATCAGTTTAAAACGTTTACAATAAACTCGTACGCTAAGACTTATTCGTAAATGATTTTACGACTGTCCTCGACAACAATAAAACGCAATGTTATTTAAAACATCTCGTTACCAATATTCATTATATCATCATCCTCACCATCAATCAATATTATTATTATTACCATCGATATTTAATTATTTTATTTTATTTTAGTATTACCATTATTATTATTATTATGCGTCGTCGTCACTCGTTATTAACTACAGTATCAAAGATCGGAAATATATATCACAGTCGTGTACAAAATACTCTTAGCGTCGTCTTGCGACAGCTGTAACTGCAACGCAGTTAAAAAGTGAGCCTTGTGGACCCTTCTGTATTGGTTGTCATGTCGTTGACTAGACAAGACACTGCCTCAAACGATACATAGTATGAATACAAGGAGTTTCATTCTCTGAAGACAACATAGAAATGCTAGTTGGCTAGGATTTATTTCGGGATTATTACGTTAAAATAAAGTTTGAAAAAAAAAGAATCATATCTATGATAAGTTTCATACAAAATACACTTTAACCACTGTTTAAATAATCAATAAAAAGCGTAAATAATTCTCAGGCTTCCAGTTTTTTAAAAAATCGCATTTTTGTGAACTAACAAAATTCAGACACGTGTTTTACAGTATGAAACACTCTACTGCGCCCAAACCCTTCAGAGGGTGAATCTTTCAAATGCCGAAATAGGTATTTTACTAATTATATGAAAAAGCATTAAAAGCAAGTTTCATGTAAATCTGACCACAGATAAAATTTTAAAATAATCTGCCTTATTACTTGTACACATCATAAAGGAAACCTCTGTCCAAAATTCCAGCTATATCATACAAACCTTGTCCTATCAATTACAAACAGAACAAAAAAGAAATCAGTAGAATTCACAGCTAGTAACAGTTTGAATAGGATAAAGAAAATTTTTTATGCTATTCTTCCAATTTTTCAACATAAGAATTTGCACCTACTTAAACGAATATTTTAATAAAAATTACCAACACAGGGAGGCACTTTTTTAAAATATGGGTGAAAAAAGTATTAAAATACTTCTCAGATCATCACGTAGGACACACAAAAAGTGAATGCCACCAACTCTAAAAATATGTTATAATAACCACAAATCCAAATAAATTATTTTAAATGCAAATATATGTAATTAAATTAAAATAAAGACAATGCGTCGCCATCTGATGGGTATTTGCTGCTACTCCCAGAAAGACAATACTAATTAGAATCCTTAGATGCACAAAAGCCGGCCATGGGTGACAATTTGTCATCGGCCTAAAGAAGGAAATACATGGAACTTAATGAGTGTTACACCGTAACCTTATGATATAAGTACATTCCACATTCGCCAGAAAAGAAATGAATAGAAAATACGTAATAAGCACACGAAAAAAAAGTTAATAGGAACGTTGGTAATTATTTAGAATTGGGGTTCCAGCACGAAACTGCTCCAAATTTTTTTTATGGTTTTATGGTCCTTTTGGGATTCCCAACATTACTTTTAAGAAGGGGGAAACACNACGCTTATACAAATAATATTTAGAAGAAAAAAGGAAACGAAATTAAGGAGGGAAGAAATTAACTTTGTCGTTAGTGGTAGGTAAGATTCAAACATTCGCAGCGAGTTAACAAATGGTCAAGGAAGAACTTACATGTGGTTTTTCTTTTTTTTTTTTTGTTTAATCATAAACGCCCTGTATTATTATCATTACTATCATTTAAAATAACATGAACAAAGTAATATCGTGTGAGCCATCGTGCTGAAAACGAGTTTCATCAAGATTCGAGTAAGAAAATGGATAGTGCAAGTGTCAAGGGTACGTTTAAATAAGCAGCAGTTAGGAACAAACTAAGAATTCAGTTTTCCCACCAGTCGTCACGCACATTTGTGTTGTAACTTCCTCCGTAGTTAGCGCTGCGATCATAAAATGAACCTGAAACAATCATTTTAAATTCTTCATTGATACAATGAACGAGTTGCAAAAGAAAAATAGACTCCACTCAAAACACAATGAATATACAAAACATTAACGTATGTAAATGACACAACAAAGATTATAATAAACTTATATTTGCAAATTTCTTTGTACTCGAACTCATACAATTACATATGTGCATGTACCAGGTCCCACTTATTATATTTGTCAACGATATTAGTACTGTAACTGTATGTATTGTTAATTTCATACTCACTTTATTTCATAATTTAAATAAAATAACTTCAAAAAATATTTGAAATTAATTTAAAAACAGTTTTAGTTGTTATTCTTAATTGTAGAAATTTCTTGTAAGGTTTGTTAATGTAGATCTAGTACCTAGTATTTTATTACGGTCAAGCAAGATCGGAAAAAATAGTTTATTAAATTTCTAAAACAAACAGTTCAAAATGTGTTCATGTTTTAAACAGTTTTTTTTACGTTTATTTTGAACACATACTTTAAACATTTTAAGCTTGGTTTAAATAAGTTTCTTTATAGTGGCATGTTAACATCATTAACAAGTCGTTTTTTACAGTGTTTAAAATACGTGTTTTAAAACAGTTTTAAGCTTGTCAATCATATGAGATTTTTTCCTTAATTCACATCTATAACCAATAAGTACTTTCACTCTAGGCGAAGAAATTTAAGGAATGTTTAATATGTAACACTTTGTTTTAAACATGCCAACCCTGCTGTCAATTACCTCTTGGCCAGAGACATGCACATAAACTACAATAGTTCTGTACGTAACTATTAAAAACCAACACGGTAAGCAACACATTACACATTGTCTTAACAAAAAGAACATTAGGGATCATCCAAAAATTATGTAAGGGCATTATAAAATATTTGTTAACCTCCTCCCTTTTTTAAACAAGAACGACTAATATTTACAAACACCTTCACGGTTAATTTTCTTTATTCTTGTTCTACAAATACGTAGGGTGAGTTACTAAGGCCGAATAAGTCTGCAAAATACATACAGATCAAAATAGGGAAATGTGTTTCAAATAAAAGCTACGCAAAATTAAATACGTAATGATGTAGGTAGATATTTTCAAATATGACGGATTTCCAATTTTAAATTGAACCCCTTGTATATTATTAAATTTTTGAATTCCTCAAAAAAAATAAATGCCAGTTTATTACACGGGGTGTAGGTTGCACCATTTTGGAGTTATTTCACATTTTTTGAAAAATTTGGCGTTTTGTAGTGTTTTGCATCTTTTTTAATATCTTC
>NW_020442454.1:524159-542396 GCF_000699045.2 Agrilus planipennis | reverse complement strand
ATCAGGGAGTTATTCCACATTTTTTAATAAATTTGGCGTTTTGTAGTGTTTTGCATCATTTTTAATATCTTCAAACCGAAAGCACTCAATGGAACACCACATTTTTTTCACGTCGTATAACATAAAATTTCTTTCTTTTTGTTGATATAGAGTTATTGGTATTTGCTACCAATCATTTTTGAGAAAATAGATTTTCTGAAAATTTTAAATTATATCGTGCTATCACATTAGTCGAAGACTACCGTTTGGTGATTTAGTGGCATCTCCTCGCAGAAGTGTTCGTGTTTCAAGTACTAACTATTATTTACATAAAACTCCCACAATTTTAATACCGGAAATATCCACTGATAAAGCGTTTAAATCACCGACACTGGTGATCTTTTGAACATCTGGGGTGATGGCCACTTTAGCGAAGTAGTAGTTGTCCACATCTTCTACATAAACTTTTGATAGAATTGCTAGGAAACTAGCGACTAGACTCTAATTACTAAAGGTAACTAAGCAGGAACGCATGCCAGAAGCATATCATTTGGAACTGATGCTGTCTTGATTCACCAGCACGAGTGGCGAGCTTTTTCAGAGAATGTCCACATTCAGCATCAGACATGGAAGGACCTCTGAAGAAAATTGCCACTCATGCTAACGAAACGTTAGAAAGTAATTCCAACCGACAACGGTCTTTAGACCCGAATCAGGACAGCATCAGTTCATCTACTGGCCGCGAAAGCCTTTACAAATTTGTCATATCATATTCATTATGACTTACGTTCANTGTCAACGATATTAGTACTGTAACTGTATGTATTGTTAATTTCATACTCACTTTATTTCATAATTTAAATAAAATAACTTCAAAAAATATTTGAAATTAATTTAAAAACAGTTTTAGTTGTTATTCTTAACTGTAGGAATTTCTTGTAAGGTTTGTTAATGTAGATCTAGTACCTAGTATTTTATTACTGTCAAGCAACATCGGAAAAAATAGTTTATTAAATTTCTAAAACAAACAGTTCAAAATGTGTTCATGTTTTAAACAGTTTTTTTTACGTTTATTTTGAACACATACTTTACACATTTTAAGCTTGCTTTAAATAAGTTTCTTTATAGTGGCATGTTAATATCATTAACAAGTCGTTTTTTACAGTGTTTAAAATACGGGTTTTAAAACAGTTTTAAGCTTGTCAATCATGTGAGATTTTTTCCTTAGTTCACATCTATAACCAATAAGTACTTTTACTCTAGGCGAAGAAATTTAAGGAATGTTTAATATGTTACACTTTGTTTTAAACAATAGATACTTTAATACTGTTAAAATTCATCTGTAAATGACAAAAGTTAACACACTATGCCTGGCTACTTAACACCACCTTTTTCTTATTTGCAAAAGGCATGTATAAATTTCCTCTTTTTTCTTTATATTATTCATTTATAAAGTAGCATCTACCAAAAAATAATCCTACAATGTCCGCATTCACTTCAAGCATTAAGATTTATTAGTATTTCATTAAAACACGAACGTAACACTCTGGAATGTGTATTACATCCGTAGAAAATTTGATACAAAAACAGGTACTTATTCAGCTTTTAATAGATTGTTTGAGTGCTTCTGAAAGAGCTAATTTAATTCAAGATTGCTTCAAATTAATTTCTGACTGTGGATTGTTACGATCAAAAATCGTCTTCACTACTTTTAATTGCTCGACTACTTCGTAAACTTTTCGTAACTCAATAATATGACGCTAAGAATACCCTTTGCCACTATGCGTAATGTTGGCTGCCTACCGTATTGGTTTCATTTACAATTCACCATACCTACGACTAATGTTCTATACTCAATACTTACATCTTTGCGTTTAACCCGAAATAATTAATTTTTAACTCGCATTCTAAATACCAGTAAATTACAACAAAACAGTACATACTAATGCAAAATGCAATTATGTATTTTTTAAAAAACGCAAGATACTGAAACAATACTAATATTCATCAACAGAATAAACTCTCATGCAGAGATTATGTAATCAAAGTTAAATACAAATGCATTAATGCATATTAAAATGTGTGACGCATAGAAACGCATTTTGATTAATTTTTTAAAATGTGATAACTCAGTCCATAAAAAATTATAACGTTATTAATGTTGCATAATTTTCGCTGCAAATTAGAATTCCATACGTGTAAGTATATAACTAATTACAATAGTTTAAGCTATTTTCATGTTTCACAAGTAGTTTTTCAAATCAAGAGAAAATATAAATGACAAATGAATTTATTAGATTTATGCTTACCATTATTGGCGTAGCTATTACTTCCATAACCACCCCCACTGTTGCCATTGCGTTGATTTCTATTACTGCTTCCGCCACTCGATTGTTGACGATAATCACGGCCACCAAAACCGCCGCCTCCATAACGTCCCTTGGTGCCTCGTCGACCGGAGCTCGGCATTCTACCATCATTTGCAACAGTTTCCAACCAGGTCGGTAAATCTTGCTTAGCTTCAATCAGTAAGTCAAGCATAGAAGTCGCCAAGTTACGGTTACGATCGTTAAAGAACGAAGTTGCCAAACCTGCAAAATTTATTGTAGGAATTATACAAACTTAAACTACTACAGATAAACATTCTAGATAAGTGCTTGTTGTAATGTTGTTAATTTAATAACAGCCTAGGTCTTTATCAATTATATTTGGTTACAAAGCCCTATAAAGGCAACCAATAACAAGATGTAACTTACCTAAATTACCCATACGGCCTGTACGTCCAATACGATGCACGTACTCTTCAACATCGGAAGGCAAATCAAAATTGATGACATGTTTAACGTGCGGTATATCAAGTCCTCTGGCAGCTACTGCTGTTGCAACCAAAATGGGCGTATTTCCAGAACGGAACTGTTTTAATGCATCTTCACGCTCACGCTGCGTACGATCGCCGTGAATTGAAGTGACCGGATATCCTTCCTGATGCAGGAATTCTTCAAGCGAGTCCGCACCCTTCTTTGTTTCAACGAAGACAAGTGTCAAACTTTCAGCAGACGGTTGTTGTAAATGCGACGCATTCAGTAGATCGAGCAAGAATGATCGCTTATCATGCTCCTCAACCCAAACAACCTGAAATATATAACTAAATAAAAAGAAACACCACATCAAAAAATAAAATGTTGCATGCCTCAAGAAAAAAACAGAAAATCATTATTTTTTCAGAAACTGTGCTAATGATAGGCTTGTTTGCCAATTCTTTTTATTACATAATTTGAATGCGTATGTATCAAATAGTAAAGTTGCAAAAAATTGGATCTTCATCAGCAGTTCATCTGCTTACCGGTTAAATTCGGTTGCGAATGACGGTATTATTGTTTTAGTGCATTTTACATGTGAGTGACAATTAAAAAGGTCTACATAAGTATTGTAGCATCCGTGCTGTATTTATTTTATACTTTTGTACTCATATATTGTTTACTATTTGTTAGATTAGATTAAATGTGATAGACGACGTTTATTTTTACGGTCAGCCTTAGAGTAGTTCCTTGTTCTTTTAACATTGTAGGCTCGTATTACAAAGTATGTAGACAAAGTCATCTGGAATGCCTACATATGAGGTGATCAAAATATGTATCCACTCACTTCTCTTTTTTCATTTAAGTGATTACCACAGCCTCTCATTCTCTGCCTTGTGAACTTACTTTTTGAGTAATATTTTCTGAAGTCGATCCAACACGTCCAACGGCCAAAAAAATGTAATTGTCTAGGAAATCACGTGCCAATATCTGAATCGGGGAGGGAAAAGTAGCGGAAAACATGAGGGTCTGACGATCACCGGTACGTGGCATCGACTCTTTCTCAACTATTCGCCGAATTTGGGGTTCGAATCCCATGTCAAGCATTCGGTCGGCCTCATCCAATACCAAATAATTGCAATAATCCAGGCCAATTTTGCCTCTATCGATCATATCAAGGAGACGACCTGGAGTTGCAACCAGCAAATGGCAACCGCGATCTAAATCACGGATTTGATCAACAATGTTGGAACCTCCATACCTATAAAGGAAAACGTCAGATTGGAGATAAAGGTATGCCATCATAAATATGTGCTAAAATAAAGCCCGAAATTTACTGAAACGAACATGTATGATCTGCTAGCGTATCACGTTAGTATATCTCCCAATTTTTCGAGACCTATAGGCTCTACAAAATTAATTCTTTCACCACTTTACTACAAATTAGCTACAATTACTCATATGTTTAGATGCCGGGATTAAATATGTGATCCACTAGCGCAATACACGTGTTATTTCCTACGAAATATAAACTATCAATCAAAAAAAATTTGTATAAAAAACGAATTTGATACATATCGATTAAGATCACATTCATATTTCTTTTGGTAATGATTAAGCAAAAGTTTCATAAAACCGTTTAATAGGTTAAGTCAAATAAACTTTTAAGGAAAAAACTCTAACTGAGGATGACACCTGATAGATGCTCAACTAATTTGAAGCCCGCCAGAGTTACTGAAGAATTTGCAATGGTGGACATGTAACTGAGTGTGTATTTTGTTGCAAGAGAACACCTTTACTTTCTCCCACGTTTTTCTTTGGTAATTTAATAATTAAATTTATGTAATAAGAGTCTGTAATTGTGGCCCCTTTCTGTAGGAAATCTACTAAAATTATCTATTCAATATTCCAAAACACGGATAACATGACCTTCCCGCTGAAGGTTACATCTTGACTCTTTTCGGCAATGGTGAGCTCCGATGTGTCCATTCCTCTCTGAATTTGATCTCTATATACTAATGATGTATCCAGGACGCATCCACTTTCACGAGCTTTACAAGAAAATTTTCTTTGTTTCGTCTATATCACGTTTTCATTTTTTTAATGTTCAATTGTGTTATATATATATATACACTATTTGGTATGAAAGACCAGTATCTTAAATAATAATATGAATTTGTTGGATAACCACTCGTCGATCTCGTAATAAGAGATCATAATTCTTTTTAACATTTTTTGTAACATTTGTCCATATACAGCAGACTACAATGCGACGTGAAAAGAAATAATCATTTCGATTCATAAATGGGTCAAGATGGAGAAACAAAGGGATTCGCTCTCGTATATACGATTGGCATGTAAACTATATAATAAACATTTTGATTTTAATCAGCAATTAATAAAGACTAATATATGAGGTGTGCTGATGTAAACAAGTTCGATATTTCAAAACCAGCGTATGCATCTATCGCACATACAATGTGCACTATAGATTTAATTAGCTAAATAGATGCCGTTTGTAGATCTCACCAAGAACTATAACTGCAAGTCTATATAGACCGAATAGCAAGATTCACCAAAGATACTTATCAACAAATAAACTTGCGGCAGAGATGACTTACTACAAGATGATGTAATCAGTTTTTGATAAGAACAACAACGGACTTTGTTAATTTTTTATCAAATATTCCTACTATCATATAAATATTAAACCTCATTAAATATCTACAACAGCATATGATGAAATATTAATTGTATTATGAATAAAAGAATAACAAATGAAGATACTTACACAACACAAGGCCGTACTCTGGATCTATAAGCGAATTTTTTGCTCTCATCATAAATTTGGGTGGCAAGTTCACGAGTGGGTGCCAAGACTAAACCTAGAGGGTACTGTTTACGACGATAGTTGCGACCCTGATTAATGTGCGGTGGTCCACGTTCATACATTTGATTAAGAATTGGCACAAGAAAAGCAGCAGTCTTGCCGGAACCAGTCTGGGCACACGCCATCACGTCTCTTCGTGCTATTATAATTGGAATAGCATACTTTTGCACCGGGGTTGGTGTATCGTAACGAGCTAGCGTTATGTTACCACTAATTATTTCTGTCAACTGTACTTCCTCAAACTGCAAAAAAAAATACAACATAATAACAAAATAGGATAATTGTTATTTGTTGTGTTTACCATTCTGCAAATTTTCTTGATATTTTTATCAGCGTTTCGCCTCTCGGCATTATCAAGCTGTCTATAATATCTACTAATGCCGAGAGGCAAAGCGATCGTCGCTGACAAAAATATCAACAAAAGCAGTAGAAAGTTATACACAAGAATGCAATTACGTCTAAGCGAATTTGGAAAAACCAACCTAAAAATAATCTACAAAAAAATATTTAATGTGCACGCGCCTTATTTATCATATAAAATATGCCATTCCAATATAAATCATAAATTGTTCAAAATTATGATTTTTAACATGAGTAGGTATGCTAATATTCTCACTAAATTTTTAACCTTTATTACCTACTAAATAATTTAAAGTTTCTTACAGATGTGATATGCTGGGGTACATCATGTCCACTAGCCTCAACGGGTATGTCCTCGTACTTGCTAAAATTGATGCCAGTATTACCAGAACCAAATAATTCCATTTCAAGACGTTCATCTCTAGGCATTGGCATAGTCCAATCTTCTGAATTACGTGCTCTATCACTCCAGCGATTTCCTCCGCTATTTTCACGATTTTCATTCCAACGACCGTTATCTTTGGGTTTTTCTGGTTCCTTCCAACGATCATTACGGGGCATGTCACGGTCCCGGTCAGAGAAGCGATCTCCGCGTCCCCAATCACGTCCGTTTTTATCGGGAACTTCGCCATTCTGATAGAAATCCCTTCGATTACGGGTATTAAAACTTGAAAAATCAGCGCCGCGGTCCCGTTCGTTGCGTATATCCCGACTGTCGCGATTATCGCGATCAGAACGGCCGTCACGACTACCACGGTTTGTATAACTGCGGCTGCTGCTGTTTCTTGAGTCGTTGCGATCTGAACCACGGTCCTTATTAGAACCACTATCAGAAGATTGATTTTGTGACTTATTCCTCAAATGTGGAGGCACGTAGCGTGCAGTACCACTTGTGTCACTGCGACGCTGCAAGTCCAGACCAGCAAACTGAAACATATGTACAAATATGATAAATAATATAAAAGATAAGTTCATAGTATGCATATATTGTATGCACTTTTTATAATTTTCCAATGATTCATAATAAACCTAGCACCCTGTTATTCACAATCTTGTGGATGGGCTCTAATACGCCAACAGTCAAATTATTTTAAGAATGGAGTCACTATTTTATTTACTTATTAAAACTTCTATACTTCTTTATTTATTAAAAAAATCATTAAAATAAAATTGAAATGTTAAATATAACAAAGCGATCAATAATAATGGAAAGAAGGACGACCTCCATTATGGAGCTTCCTGTTTCTTCATTATTGTAATAATCTGAAGTATAATTCTGACTTACCTGCTGCTCTAGACCTGATTCATTTTGGTTGGGTGCATTACTCATATTACTTCAAATCAGTACGTGTTTTGGATTTCTTCCACTATGAAAACCCACTAAAATAAATTTATTTTCTTAACTTTCAAGAGCACAAGCGAATATATAACGGGAAGATATCAGCGCAAGTCGCAATAATGTCGCAAGCAGTCGTAAGAATATGGCGGTGTTTCAAGATTACAACGGTTCTGATTCCTTACACTAAACCGGCACTGTTTTAATTAATTCAATATACAAGAATGAACTCGACAGAAATTTAATGGTAGTGAAAAAAATTGACATTGTTTGACATTTATAACAGTTAAACTTTTATAAAATCTATTTTTAATGACAATTTCTGTTTCTATGAAGTATTTATTTATTTATTTTTATATTACTTTTGTTTCAATCATAGACAAGGTTTCAATCAACAATTAATGAATTAATGCAAATGTACCATAGATTAAAGAAATAATACCCACTTGATACAGGTCCGAAAAGTCAGTTTAAGTAACACTAATCGTTTGTTCGTAATTGTTCGTCAGAAATAGTCCCACCTTTTAGAAAATGTAACTTTTTTGCTTTAAATTGATTAATTAATATTCAGTATCGTACATTCGACGATCATTTACATTTGTTCGATTGTAAGTAATGTTTAATTACAATTTTATCAATACATATTTTTATTGAATTTTTTATTGATATTACTAATACGCGTGTGCGTGTCGAAAATATGCATTTTATCACGTCACCTATTAGAAATTACCATAGAAATTATAAATCTGTAATCTATTGTTCTTCATTTATGTTGAGGTGCATTGAAGTTTGAGGTTATACGTCTAATGGCGTTTGCTAAAGACATTTACGCACTGTTCTTAATTCAATGCTGTTAATATGCCCATTCAATAAAAATATTTAAAAAATGTAATTAAACATTATTTATCATTGAACAAACCATACTGAATATTGATTGATCGATTTAAAGAAAAAAGTTATTTTTTCTACAAGGACGGATAAGTTGACAGTGAAAATTTGTTTAATTTTTTATAAATAAACGAAAGACGAACAAACGATTAATACTGATAAACAATTACGAACAAACTATTAGAGCCAATAAGAAAAAGTAAAAAAAGTTCTTGGACGGTTTAACTTTTCGGGCTTACTTGATACCCGACTTATATATCTTATCTATGTGCACATATAACATTTAAACATTTAATACATTTGAAACATTAATCAGGGTATGAAATGCAGGGTATGAAATGTCGAGCGCGAGCGACACCTAAGTTTACCCCACGTAAGTTTTTAAATTTTTTAAATTGCCAAAATCGACATTACCGACATACTAGGCGACATACATTTTACTGAAACGACAACAGATGATGCGACGGCGGTTGCGATTATCGGAGGAATTCCCCAGTAGTTGTGGCGTTATTGAGCAATAGTGAGTAGTTTCACAACTTGTTATATTTTAAAATTTTTGTGAAAAGTACTTTTACCTATCCTGAAAGTAAGTAATATATTAAGTACTTCAATCATGCTTTACAATAAGTAAAGAAAGGATGTTTTCTGCCCAACACAGAAAAACCGTGATGTACAGTCTACACTATTACGGGGTCAAATTAATTTGAAATGTTCTACCTAGATTATACAGTTCCTGCAGGAGTTAAAGGTGAAGAAGCCGCTTTCCATTTTCCTGAAGTAACAGCGGTTCCAACGAAAGTGGCAGGTATTGTAATTTGTTGTTGTGAAACTTAAGTTCTAAAAAAAAATGTTTTGTAGAACTTCTTCTAATAGAGGAATAGAAGCAGACGGAATTGCCCCATTAAAAGATGAAAAAGTACTGCATCCAGTGAAAACATATGACGGGAAAAGAAGAATTGTTTCAACTGCAGGTAGTTATGCAGATAACAGTTTCAAATATCCAAAACATATATAATTATTTGTTATAGAAAGTACACTCACAATGGACAATACAGAAGCTAGTATTTCTGCAGTTTCTGAATCGTTAGCACCCCCTGTAGAAGCAGGAAGCAGTACTAAATTAGGTAAAGAACAATTTCTTTGTTCATACAAATATACCTGTATTAGTATCTATATTTTAATTAATTGATGTTTGCTATTTACTCGTATGTTGTGCTAATTATATTTATTACTGCATTTATACTTTGTTATTAAATTTGTTAATCTTTTTTTTGTTTTTTTTTTTTCAATTTCCATTTAAAACAAAAAAAAATAAAATTTGGTTTAATTTTGAAATGCGCGCCTTTGGTTACGCTTAATAGTGTGATGTATAGATGGCAGTGAAATTCGAAGTTTTCTTTGCCAATACCATTTATATATATATTCCAAGTATCGTCTACTAATGTGGGGTAAACTTAGATGTCATTACTTTCGTCCAAATCTCGAGAGTTTTACATCTATTTACCTAGTCTAGGGTTTAGATGCTGGTATCCATCGTACATCTATAGTATTCAAACTAATCCAAAAATCCAATTCAAAGACAGTAATAATCTAAATGTGAAGGTATTTATTTGGAAATTGTCAATTTTGGTTATGGTTACCTAATCATAATATAAAATACACTTGACAATTCAAGTTTTAATGGATGTTACTTAAATAGTAAAAAATGTATGCTTTAAAAACTTTTCATATTGTAAAATTGAACACTGGAGCTGCAGGAGTTACGTGCTTCAAAATATGTAATTACAGTACCGGTACGGCTACTGATCCTAAATGTTTTAATTTGGCTTCGTTGAAGAGAGGCACAGGCGGGCGAAGCAGTTTTAGTGGCGTAGTAGCCACTGTTTTCGGAGCAACGGGTTTTTTGGGAAGATATGTGGTAAATCGACTAGGTAAAATAGGTTCCCAAGTAATTATTCCTTATCGAGGAGATTCCTATGAACCTATGAGGCTAAAAGTAGCTGGAGATCTTGGACAAATTCTTTTTCAACATTACCATCTACGAAATGAAGATGCTCTAAATAAGGCAGTTTATTATTCAAATGTTGTAATAAATTTAGTTGGCCGAGACTGGGAAACTAAGAATTTTAAGTTTTATGATGTTCACTGTAAAGGAGCTGCTGCTATTGCAAGAGCAGCCAAAAAAGCAGGTGTTGAAAAGTTTATTCATGTGTCTGCTTTAAATGTTGACAAATCATCTCCAGGTCATGTATTAAGGAGAGGTTCACAGTTTTTAGCAAGTAAATGTGCTGGTGAACAAGCAGTTTTAGCAGAATTTCCAGATGCTGTTATAATAAGACCTGCTGATATGTATGGTCAAGAAGATCGTTTCTTAAGATATTACTTGGCCTTTTGGAGACGACAAGGCACTTGGCTACCTCTGTGGAAGAAAGGGGAATGTACTGTTAAACAGCCAGTTCATGTCAGTGATGTTGCTCATGCTATTATAAATGCTATTAAAGATCCAGATTCAAATGGTAAAATTTATCAAGCTGTTGGCCCTAAGCGGTACAAGCTATCTAGCATAGTAGATTGGATATACCAATTAACGAAAAAAGATGAAAGTTGGGGCTACTGGAGATACGACATGCGTTATGACCCATTGTTTAAATTAAAAGTATCTTTGACAAATGCTTTATCTCCCAGTTATCCAGTAGCAAACGTTCACTGGGAAAGAATTGAAAGAGAATGTGTCACAGATGATGTAAAGGAAGATTTGCCTACATTAGAAGACTTGGGAGTAACTTTAACTGCAATGGAAGATCAAGTGCCATGGGAAGTGAGACCATTTTATCGAGGAAGATATCATGACAGAGATTTAACTGAATTTGGTGAAAGACCACCCCCACCACAACCTGTTGTATGAATTGCTTTAGAAAATTCTTAATTATACATTTTTACTGTAATTATTATAAATAAAATGTAACTTTAATCCATTTATTTTTTTATACATAATGCAATTACTATTAGGTTTTGATTCAGTGGCTAGTTAGACACTGAATTTCTTAGATACAGTTAATGAGTTTTATTAAATTCAACTTATTGCTGATAGTAGGGATACACTATTAAATTGATATATTTAAAAAATAATTTCAACAAAAACGTTTTAACAGTATTCGTTATATTTTCAATAAAATACAATGAAAACTGTTAAAGTAAAATATTGTACATTTAATCTTCTTTTTTGGTGTCAGTTTTACCACCACGAATACGACCAGTCCTACGGGCAGCAATAAGACCGACTTTACGACCAGCAGATGTTCCACGTTTAACTGTCGACGCTTTACCAATATGTTGATGGTTACCACCACCATGTGGATGTTCAACTGGGTTCATAGCTACACCACGTACTTTAGGCCAGCAGTTTCTCTTTGCCTTATATTTATGATAAGCTCTTCCAGCTTTCAAAATGGGTTTATCTACCCTACCACCTCCAGCAACAATACCTGAAAGTACGTATGTGTGTTTATGTCTAAAAAATCAAAATGTGATAAAAAGAAACAGAAACCCCGAAGTACTATATTGTAAATCTTATAAGTACACTTAATTTCACCGTAGAATCTTTCGTGATAAGAAACTTTTTACATTACGTGGCATGACTACTTCTTCTCGATTTTTCCAGAAATAACAAATTGTTTTGGACGTTTGTAGTAGCTTTAACGTATAAAAAAGTTACGAAAGTCCGAAATTGGTGTAGGTACGGACAAAAATTCAATGAAATGTAATGAGTAGGTAATTATTATAAAAAGTCCTTGAATTGAATAATTTGGTCTTGAATGTGCTGTTAAGGTGAAGGACATAATCAAAATGTGCCATGTTGAATTACATATTGTATTTTCGAAAATGCAAATTTGTGACATTGACTGAGCAGTTGTTGCCACTGAACTGTCTTCAAGTTGTAGAAAAAAAGCAGTTGCAATGAAAGGAAATATATAAAATGGCAAAAATACAGATAAATGCAGTAAAGATTGCGAAAATGTGTTATGCTGGTTATAGGCAGGATGACAATTGACCCGAACAGTTGACAGTCAGGGCCGTACTTCGCGGAATTTCATCTGTCAAGAACTTTGGGAGCCTGTATCTCAGGCCACAGTGGTTTTCACATGGAATAAATAGAACCACACAATTGAATTTGGTGAGCACTATCTATCTGCCTGAATGCCATGTGTCAACTAGTCTGCCATGTAATGTAAAAAAAATGACCATAAATTGTGTTCGCATTCACTTACCAACCATGGCCCTATTATTTGATGGTATTACTTTCTTGGCACCAGAGGGTAATTTTACTCTAGTTTTTTTTGAATCAGGATTATGTGCAATTACTGTAGCATAATTGCCAGAAGCACGAGCTAAACGACCTCGATCTCCAGTTTTTTCTTCTAAATTACACACAATCGTACCCTCAGGCATGGTTCCAACTGGAAGAACATTTCCTAAAACATGATATAATTATGTACTACCAAAAATCAGTAAAAAAATAATCTGTTAATTCAAAGAACATTCAGAAAGAGCCTCTAGATAAAATCTCATCAAGAGTCAGGAATAACTAGAAATCATCATTGTACTTATTAAGTGTATATATAAACATCAGCATAACTTACCTATTTGCAAAGTTGCTTTCTTTCCACAGTAAACAAACTGACCAGTGTACATTCCTTCAGCAGCAATAAATAATTCTTTTCGAGTTTGAAATTTATATGGATCTCTAAAATGTACCGTGGCCAAAGGTGCTCCACGACCTGGATCATGGATAATATCTCGAACAACTCCCTTTATGTAACCATGGCGCTCCGCAAAATCTAATGATCGTAACTTTGGAGCACCCTTTCTTTTTTTTGTATGTGATTTGAAAACTGAACCTGCACCTTTACGTTGTGCACGAATAACCCGACCCATCTTGAAACGGGCCTAAAACATGGGATACAAAACACTAAAATAACCTCAAATGCATGAAAATCACTAAAATATTAAAGTAGAGAGCTTCAGAAAACTTTGTTTTAAGTAAAATAACAATAATTAGATTCGGATGATTAGCATTGTCTTAAATAAGTTAAAATTTACAAAATAATTACGAATCTCACCTTCGCCTTCTAACTATACAAATTAACTAATTAACTGTCACTCAACTGTCACTTATCTGTGATCCTATGTCTGAATCATATGTCATATCTATGAGCAGTATAAGCAGAGTATAAACCTAATAGAGTTTATACTGTGGTATAAGCAACATTACTCACATTACACATTTAGAATTCAAATGCAATAGTTCAAAAGTTCCCGCTTCTTTTGCGTTTAGTTGAAACATTTTGTTAAAAATACGTATACTATTATTATTTTAGTCTTAACCAACTTAAGAATTAATAATTAAGTTTATTTCAAAACAAAACTAATTCTTCTTTTGCTAAATTCGGAAGTTGCTTTTTTCAAATTTAAAGTATCCATCAGTATGTACAATATAATTTTTTTGTGGTTAAGTTTACTTCTTCAAATATCATTTTCATATGTTATTTTACCGCCAAATCAAAACCCAGTACGACATTTTTGTGTAATTGAATGTAATTCGTATTTGTACTCTTTTATAATTCTGTTCAGTAACATTACTTAATTATTAATAGCAATGGATGAAAATAGCGGTAAATTGTAATTCATTTCATTGTAACAAATAAATAGGTAACTTATTTTTATTTTTTAGTAAGTGTACCACGAGCTAAGAGGCAAAAAAAGGATAAATTGGGTAAAAATGCGGCCTTTGAGAAATTGCGACAGTTAAAGGGTTCAAAGAATAAATATGAAATAAATGATGTGGACAGCATTTATGAAGTAGTTGATGAAAATGAATATTCAAAGCGGGTGTTAGAGAGACAGTGTGATGATTGGATTGTAGATGATAGTATGTACATGTTTCTTTTCTAAAATTTTTAAATGTATTCACATAATGTTATAATAGACGGGAGTGGATATTATGAAGATGGAAGAGAGGTTTTTGATGATGATTTGGATTCAGAGTCTATTGCAGCCGCTTCCAAGGAGAAAGGGAAAGGCAAGAAAAAGAAAGCAGTATCTGACATATCCACTCCAAAAGGAAATTTACAATATATGCTTTCTACTATGCAAACTAAAAAGAAAGAGGTATTTTCAGTAATAATTCATTATACATAACAAATACACAAAAGTAATAAAATTTGTAGGATAAAAAACTAAATGAAGACCATTTACTGAAAGAATTAATATTAGAGTTGGATAATGATGAACTTTCTAATGGCAACAGTTCAGTTCTACCCAAAACTTCTGTTGAAAAGTCTAAACCCCATTATACCTTTACTTCTTCAGCTAAAAAACAAGCTGCAAAAGAGTACATAAAAAGTTTTGATGTTTCTTCTTCTGCATCCGACGATAAAGAAAAATTAAATGTCACCAAAAAACCATCAGAAATAATTTTCAAAGAAATTCAACATGCCTTGCAACCTGAAGTTAATTCATCTGATGTTTTGAGAAAAGAAGATAATGGAAATAAAAAATGTGTAGGAGACAATAAAATTAAAGAGTGTAAAGATGTAGAAAATACAGAAAATGAAGTAGATAAAATACTCGGTCAAACTATTAATGATAATCAAACTCAAAATAATGATAATACAAAAGAAATATTAAATGAAAGTAAGACAATTTTTGATTCCAATAATCAAGAAAGTTTATTGGATGATGATTTTGATTTGACTCAAATTGAAGATAATGAATTTAACGAAAATGAAACATTTAATGACCCTTTTATGGATCATATAGATCATCTAGTTAATGAGTATGAAACAATGCAAGAAAATGGTTGCAATAATGCTAAAATGGAGGTAGATGTTGATATTTCAAAGTTACCACTTGTTTTAAATGAAGATGGTATAAAGGTAAATTATATATTTCAACTTCTTTAAAAATCATGACACCTAATTTCTCATGTTTTAATCAGAGATGTGCAAAATGGCTTTTTAAAAGTATTTAAATATGTTTGGAAATTTTTTTTAAATAAAATACAAAATGCTTTGCTAATATTTTAAGTTCTTTCACACGTCACTGCTCTGTGTCGATTCTTATCACATCTTATAACACCCTGTATTATTGTTAATAGCTGTATTTATTAAATTGGCGAGTCAAATCAAATACTTAACTGATTACTGGCAATGTAAAAACATTTTTATAACTTCATTTGTAGAAAAATGTGTTTTTAATTAGTACCTAAATATTACATAATCTAATTTGGTTGATAGTGTGAATTTGATAATGGTCATAAATATTCCTTAACTTTGANTCTCTTCACAAGAGTGAATCTGTGTATAAATTATTTATTAATAACTTATTGTAGAAATGATTTTGAAACCAACATATGTTACCAGCGGAATTACCCCTAAAATGGCATACTATAGTGACTGAATAGCAATATTTGATCTTATTTATGTCAACTCGCTGTATATCACCCAAATATACATATCTCGCTTTGATTTTTCAAGCTATTATTTAAATCAGAACCAGTTTGAAATTAAAGAAGAGTAATTAGACTGAACTACGCATTTTTGAGAAATTTTTATTCATTTTCTAAAAAGTTAAAGTATACCGATGCAAATGCTCACTCGAAGTTTCAAAATTTAAATTTTTAATTTCAGATTATTAAAATATAAGTATGTATGAGTACATAATGCATAAGGATTTTTCAAAAATTTTTAGATCTAACTAACAATAAGCAATTTAAAAAAATACGAGACATTCTCCATACTTTCGGTTATTTATAACATTATATGAATATATTATTTATCAAATGTGAAAATAACTACGAAAAAAACTGTAATATCAATATAAAGTTAAACCCTTATTGTTTTTATTCGTAGGTTTTTCGCTTTTACTGGTGGGATGCTTTTGAAGATCAAAACAACAAACCTGGATTTGTGTTGTTATTTGGAAAAGTTTATAATGAAGAATCGTCTTCTTATATTAGTTGCTGCGTTGTTGTAAGGAATATAGATAGAAAAATTTATTTACTACCACGGCCACAGGTACGTTATTAATAAGAAATTATTGAAAAAATACAAAAAAAAGGGATTGATGAAAATCAAATTCTTACCAATTTTTAATAAAATACGTCAATTAAAAGTGCGTTTATACATATATCTACATTTGGTAATAGATATTTACTAATAATATTAAATTATAAAAGACATTGAAATATTAAGTTGCCTTATAAATACAGTATACATCCCATAGTGTGAGTATCGCATAACGGAAATCGCATACATTGTGGCCAGCGTATTAATTATGCTAGACTGCGAATAAACTAAATCTGTAGAAACGAATGCTCAGTGCTCTTCTTGTATTTGTTGGACATTCAAAAAAATAATTAAATTTCCACAAACTTTTATCATACTGATGATCGTTTCTCTGCATTGTAACTTCTTCAAAAAATACAATAGCTCTTAATAGAGCAAATCACAAAGTCAAGACAATGTTTATAAAAAGTATTTCTGATCACAAGGAGCAACTTGAACACATTCTAATTTGCTACGTCTCGTCAGCTATTTATTGTTGACCTCTTCGGGTAAAAGTAGTATATATAATAAATAAATGGATTAGATGTTGTCAATGAATTAAAAACTATTTTATAACTATAAAAGCATGTACAAGTTTTGAGGTAACTAGTAGTATCATTCAGACGATGTATATGGAAACACGAAGGTAAATGAAAGGTCGTAAATTAAATACACATTTACAGATTGGAACACAAATTGTTATAATAATAATAATAATTTTCATTTGCTTCTTGTGATCAGTAATACATTTTATAAAAATAATCATGATTGGTGACCGATATCAACAATTTAAGGATTATAAAATTATATGACGATTTTAAGAAAAAACTAATAAGAAAAAAAGCCATTATGCAAATAATAAAAAGTCTTCAGAAACAAAAATTTCTGATTTATTTAGCAAAAATGATATTAACATTTCAGTTTAATGCATTTGTTGCTTAATGTATTATATAATGTATGTATGTTGATTAATTATAGATGCTTACTATATTTCAACATTCATTAATGTGAATTAACAAACTAATGATCTGAACAATAACTGTTGTTTTTTCGGTTCACACCCTCTAAGGTTCACACTATTGAATGTCTGCTTATACGTTACTTTTGCACAACTTACTTTATTTTGCATAATTTTTTCTTTATTTCTTATTTCTAACTAAATTTTTTTTATTTTATGACAGTTTTAAGTTGATTCACGTTTGACTAGGTTTTCTTTTAATGTAAAATTGTAACGATACCCAATCGTGAATACAATAAAGCTTAGTTGGACTTAAAGAGTTACAATCACATACTTTGTTTAGCATGATTTTACTTATTTATTTGCATCATTTAAGGAATTATTTATTTCATTTTTGAAATTTCAATTTGACTGCAGCACAAGGAAACCCAAAAACCAGTTACTCTCATTGATGTTTACAACGAGTTTAATGATACAATTTCTAATGAACTAAATCTAGATACTTTCAAATCGAAAAAAACAACTAAAAGTTACTGCTTTGATCCTGAAGTACCAGTTGAGTCTGAATATTTAGAAGTGCGATATTCGGTAATGTATTTAACATAACATTAGTAAAATTTCTTACTTTATACTTCAATTAATTTTAATGTAGGCTAAATATCCAGCAGTCGATCCTAAAAGAAGTGGTGAAACCTTTTCGCGAGTATTTGGTACAAAAAGCAGTTTCCTAGAAATATTTTTGTTAGAACGTAAAATCAAAGGTCCTTGTTGGCTTGACGTGACCAATCCAGAATCAGTTTCCAACCCTATGAGTTGGTGTAAATTTGAAGTGAATTGCAATAAGGTGTCTGATATTTCTGTAGTAAAAAACTCCAACAATCTCCCTCCTCCTCCGCTTGTTGTAGCTGCTATAAATGTGAAGA
>NW_020442454.1:509890-517014 GCF_000699045.2 Agrilus planipennis | reverse complement strand
GTATGTGTTTAGTTGTATATATTGCAAAGTAAAAAAAAAAACGTTTTTTAATTTTAATAAACGGTTTTTTCCATTACCCTGCCTTATATATACGTTCCCTAAAATATAATTAAACACAACTAACTTAGATTTTAAATACAAAATTATCAGTCAGTGCTTTAAACTCTTATATAAAAGTAATCTTTGTTCGAGTTTGATTTACTTGCCAAACGTTTAGGGCTTCGTAATCTTCAATACAATTATCTACTTGATCGGGCTTGTAACCCTTACTTGAACATTTTTCCAAAACATCAGAAATTTTAACAATCTTACTATCTCCAGCCAATTCACGGATAAGAGCAAATATTTTATCATTAACACTACCAGCAGGTCTAAAACAGACAGGCACAATTCGTGATAAATTTTAAAATGCATTCCCACAGTTCAATAATTAAAACAATGTTCTTAAAGCTGCACAGTGTTCAGGAAAAGCATACCATTTAATTATTCGATGCTCATTTGCATATTAAAAGATAAAAATAATAAACTATTAAACTATATAAATAAAACAACTAACCAACAAGAAGAATGAAAATATGTCTCAATTTTCTGTAAAACGGAATAATATGTTTTTCCTGTAATACTACATTCAAAATAAATAAACAGTTTAAGTGCACATTTTGATTAAAAAAAAATGAAGTCTAAGGAGGTACTTTTTTTTACTATAAGTGTAAGTTTATGAAAATATTTTCTTACCTGAATCCTCTAGATTCGGCTACACAATTCAAAGAATCTTTGCTCATTTCCAGTAATCGAATTGCTTCTTTTACATCATCCTTCTCAACTGAATTTGCCAGCCTGAGCCTGGCTAAAGCAGTGGATAATCTAAGTATACCAAGCAAGTTACGTGCAGATGTAAAAGTCATATCTGGAGAATTTCGAGCTTGCTTACGAAGCTCTACATAAGCGGCTATACAAAAAAAAAACAAAATCAGTTACTTTGAAAATGTAAAATTTAAAACCATAAACCATAAATTAATTCCTTTAAAGCTATTTTAATTATTTAGTTTTTATTTCAATATTTTTAGTAGATAACATAATGAAAATTAAAAACAAAATTTGCAATTACTCACAAACAATAAAATCAGTTAGATCTTCTGGAATGACAGGATTCTTCATTTTACAAAGTGAAATATATTTGCGCATAACGTTCATGTCAAGCGCTTGTACGTTTGTTGGGGGTTGTTTGCAGTGCTGGTGAACATAAGTTATATGTTTGGCTAATCGTAGGTCATTATCACGATTAGGTCTATCTTGAATTAGCCACAATAAATCAAAACGCGACAAGAGAGCAGCTGGAAGTTGAATATTTTGTTCAATAGTGCGTTTGGGATTGTAACGTCCAAATGCTGGATTGGCGGCAGCTAATATTGATACGCGAGCATTTAACGTTGTCATGATACCAGCCTATAAATGATTTGCAATAACTAAGTCATTTATACATAAATACATACATATAAGTCCTGAAAGCATTTAGTGACTTTTTATTTACTAAGTAAATGATTTAAATGAACTTCGTTAAATACTAGTCCTTTGTTTTTAGTGAAAATAAAATATTTATAGTAGTAGAGCAACAATATCAAGAGGATAATTGAAAAATATTTAGCATAAACTATTTTGAGTACTATAAGGAGCACTCTCATCAAGAAAGAAAAATATAGAGTACTAAAGACAACATTTCGGACTTTTTATATTAAATACCTTGGCAATACTAATTGTCTGTTGTTCCATGACTTCATGAATGGCAGTTCGATCAAAATCAGCCATTTTATCAAATTCATCAATACAACATACACCCTTATCTGCTAACACAAGGGCTCCACCTTCCAACATCATTTCGCCAGTCAAAGGATCTCTCATGACCGCTGCAGTTAAACCCACTCCTGAAGAACCTCTTCCAGTAGTATACTGACCTAATATAATTTTTACGGTTTTAATATAATTTGTAATTACAAATACATATTTCAACATTACTTCTGGGTGCAAGACGACTGATGAACCCTAACAACTGCGACTTGGCTACACCAGGATCGCCCATAAGGCAAATATTAATATTTCCGCGAATTTTCATACCGTCTGGTTTTCGATCAACCCCTCCTACGAGAAGTAACAGTAAAGCTTTTTTAACATCTAAATGACCATAGATTTCAGGCGCTATGGACATGGCCAACTTAGTATAAAAATCTTCTTCAGTTAAAGCGGCAAGTTCGTCTGGTGTTAAAGTGGAAGAAGCGGTTTCTTCTTCTGCGGTTTTGTTTACAGAAACTATTCTCTTTAAGAAAATTATTATTTTAACATGTAAACTACTACGTTTTAAGAAAAATGCTCACATGTGCTTCAAGATACGTATCAGAAAGGAGCCCACCAACAATTTGCTTGTAACCACTTCGAATAAGTGGTAAAAACACGCCTGTTATGGCAACATGGTCTCCTGGTAAAGTTTGACGAGTGTTCTCTCCACGACAAAATATTGTTAATGAACGTGGTACATGGCCGACTGGCACTTGGTCACTCTGCCAAAAAAAATAATTTAATTCTTAATTATGTAGCAGACTGCAACCTACTCTTAAATTTATTTATATAATTCATGATGTTTCCTTTTTATAATTAAAAAAATACTAAACAAAACCGTACAGGTTGCTCATATCATTTTTATATAGGTACTTATGTGCACTTTTTATTACAAAAACAAAATACTAAAATTCTAATAAATTGCGATAACACTTCGGGTGTCAAAACACATTTCGGTTTTTTTAAACGTTTTTATATGAATTTTTGAATTTTATGATTCTCGAAATCTCCCTTATCAATCCACCCTCGTAACATTAGTAAAATTTCTTACTTTATACTTCAATTAATTTTAATGTAGGCTAAATATCCAGCAGTCGATCCTAAAAGAAGTGGTGAAACCTTTTCGCGAGTATTTGGTACAAAAAGCAGTTTCCTAGAAATATTTTTGTTAGAACGTAAAATCAAAGGTCCTTGTTGGCTTGACGTGACCAATCCAGAATCAGTTTCCAACCCTATGAGTTGGTGTAAATTTGAAGTGAATTGCAATAAGGTGTCTGATATTTCTGTAGTAAAAAACTCCAACAATCTCCCTCCTCCTCCGCTTGTTGTAGCTGCTATAAATGTGAAGACAGTGGTGAATCCGAAATATCTTCGCAACGAGATAGTGATGATTTCTTGCCTTGTTAATGATAAATATTATGTGGACAAACAGGCTCCAAAAATACCTTTTCAAAAGCATTTCTGTGGTGAGTTTCCTTTGTTTTTAAAACTTTTTTGTTTGCACCCCCCAATTTTTTCTAATATTGTTATTGCCAATATTTAGATAAAAATTGTAGCACTTTACATGGGGTCTAAGAAAATTATTTGTATATATTAGGCATGTCAAACTCATTAACCACCAAGTATTACGTTTTAAATCACGATCCGTAAAACAAAAAAAAAAGAATGTATAGGTATGAAATATTAATACACAGAATATAAATATATTAAAAATAATGTATGTAGGAATGCCTATTTTTTTTTTTCAGTTTAATATTATTCACACAAAGTAATTTCAAGAGCGTACCGAACTTTATGACGTGAGTTCGAAGGGAGGAGGTTGAATAAACGGAAATATTTTCTGAAATATGTTTATTTAATTCATGTACCGTGTACAAATTCATAATTTTAATAAATGAATCCTGTGTTGAATAACCATATATTGGTTATCAATCTTAGCAGGCCCCAAAAGTTTCGGAAGGACCGGATGCAGGTCGCGAGGTTGACATGCCTGTTATATATGCAGGGTGTTAATTATTATGTAAATTATAATAATTAATTAATTAGTCGAATGCGTAAATAGCACTTGTACTGTTGTGTACAAATTTTGCTTACAATTAGCTCTATTTTTCAAATAAGGCTAACACGCTTTTTTGGAATAATGAAGTACCTAAATGTTTCAATTTTTAAATTTTTAGTGTTAACTCGTCCTGGAGATCGAATGTTTCCCATCGATTTTCACGAGAGTGTGCAAAACTATAAAGCCACCAAAGTACAAAAAACGGACTCGGAACGTTCTTTAATAAATTATTTCATCAATCAATTCTCAAAATTAGATCCTGATCTTATTGTTGGACATGATTTGTTAGGTTACCAAATACCGGTTCTCTGCCAACGTCTCGTAGAGCATAAAGTGAATACTTTCAGTAAATTTAGCCGAATAAAAAGAAGTATAATGCCATATAAACAAAAAAATGAGCAGCTGTTGTTTACAGGGCGCTTAGTTTGCGACATTAAAGTTTCAGCAAAGGAATTAATAAAGTCGAGATCTTTTGATCTTCAAACGTTGTGCCAGAATGTTTTGAAGATAACTGAAAATCAAAGGGTTGAAATCGACCCTGAAGATATTCCAAAGTGTTATCAAGATTCTACAAGTTTACTAAAATTAGTTTCCTTTACAATGCAAGATACATTATTTGTTTTAAAGATAATGTACGAATTAAATGTTATACCACTTGCCCTTCAAATTACCAATATAGCTGGGAATGTTATGTCACGCACTTTGATGGGCGGTAGATCTGAAAGAAACGAATTTTTATTATTGCATGCTTTTTACGAAAAAGATTATATTGTACCTGACAAATACGCCTTCAAGAAAAACAAAGACGAAATAGACAACGCATCTTCTCGAAAAAAGCCGACATACTCCGGTGGCCTTGTATTGGATCCTAAAGTAGGTTTTTATGACAGACTGATTCTGTTAATGGATTTTAACTCATTATATCCCAGCATTATTCAAGAATACAACATTTGTTTCACAACCATAGCTGACACACAAGGTGAAGATGTAGTTTTACCGGACAAAAGTTTACCACCAGGAATATTACCAACTGAAATTCGAAAACTCGTAGAAAGTCGTAGAGCAGTCAAAAAACTTATGAACAATTTAGAAATTTCGAACGATTTAAGAATGCAGTACAACATTCGTCAGATGGCTTTAAAATTAACAGCTAATAGTATGTATGGTTGTTTAGGATTTTCAAATTCACGATTTTTCGCCAAACATTTAGCAGCTTTGGTAACGTACAAAGGAAGAGAAATTCTTACAAGTACAAGAGATCTGGTCCAAAAAATGGCACATGAAGTGATTTATGGTGATACAGACAGTATAATGATTAATACCAATTGTTTAGATTACGACCAGGTTATGCAAATCGGTCTTAAAATAAAGCAAGAAGTGAACAAACTTTATCGTCAAGTAGAATTAGATATAGACGGGGTTTTCAAATATCTCCTGTTACTCAAAAAGAAAAAATATGCGGCAGTCATTGTAACAAAATCAAAATCAGGACAGCTTGTGACAACACAGGAGCACAAAGGATTGGATTTAGTTCGAAGAGATTGGTCACAATTGGCTGCAGAGGCTGGTAAATTTATTCTCAATTGCATTTTCAGGGACCACAGTCTTGACGAGCGAATTGAAAATATTCAAGCACACTTAAGAAAACTTAGAGAAGATTTAGAAAACGGTAAGGTGCCTTTGTCGCTTTTAATTATCACGAAGCAACTTACTAAAGATCCAGAAACGTACGCTGGGAATTTGCAACTGCCACACGTTCAAGTGGCTCTCAGACATAATGAGAAAGGTGGTAAACTGCTAAAAGCAGGAGACACTGTGCCTTATGTGATTTGTGAGGATGGTACGAAGAACTCTCACGTACAAAGAGCGTACCACGTAGATGAATTGAAGAATTCTGAAGACCTAAAGATCGACGTTAAATATTACCTCGCACAACAAATTCACCCTGTAGTAACTCGTCTTTGTGAACCAATGGAAGGGATTGATGCTTATGAAGTGGCAAATTGTTTAGGTCTCGATAATACTGCATTTAAAAAACCCAAAGACAATAATCAAATATCCGTTGGCGACAATCTACGGAGTAAAGAAATTGTTTTCAGAAACGTTGATTTCTTGACATTTAAATGTATGTCATGCAAAACGGTAAATGTGGTTAATGATGTAAATAAAGACACCTTTTTTGAGAAATGTTTAAATCTCAATTGCTCTGTTCGCCCAATTGAGTATCTAACGTCTGTTCAAAATCAACTAATTCTAAGTATTCGAAGATACATAGCCAAGTATTATGAAAATGAATTTATATGCGAAGATCCTGCTTGCCCTAATGAAACAGATGATATTCCATTGAAGTTCGTTGGCAAATATCCTATTTGCTTACTTTGTAGAAGAGGAGTAATGTATAAGAAATATTCTGAAAAAGATTTGTATACGCAGTTGTTGTACTACAAACATTTATTCGATTTAAATAAACATGAGAAAAGTAAGTATACCACTTTAGTAAATAAATAATTAAGGCGGTCCGGGTGTGACCCGAGAGGTCTACAGTACTAACAGAAAATCGCATAAAAAAATTAAGTCTATAAAATTTAAATATCTGGGCATCTTTGTGTACACTATTTTTAAACTAAATAGTACATAAAAGATTTAAATTGTAATAACAATTTAGACATTATTGCATCATATGTCTCTCTCTAACTACCACCCCCCATTCCCACGATTCCTAAGAGGAGGATGAAAAGGACTTCTCGCTCTACTCTCCGACTTTGCAGCAGAGTTTAAGTCAGAGGGGCTAACCTTCCACTAATATTAATAGCCCAAGTTTAGTGAAAATTTTGTAAATTACAAATTTTTATTTACGGTTTTTCAAGTGCACTTTACTGCTTTATTTAATATTAAATTCAAAAATACCGAAACAAATAGTTTGATTTGTTTTTAGGGAAACATTTGGAATCAAATATAGAAAATGGTTTTCGTATTCTTCACGAAACAGTAAAGAAATATATGAAGCTATCTAGCTATTCAACCGTCAATTTGACTGATTTTTTCCATATATTTTCAACTTCAAGTAATTCAAATAAAACGAAAGACATTGTAATTGATGAAGAATTTATGGTTTCCGAAGGTGAAGATGTTTATTAGCTGTTTTCTGCATTTTTTACGCTTTAACTATTTATCACTTGTATTTTAAAATATTTACCGTTTTATTCTTATTACCCCATTTTTAATAAAATTTATA
>NW_020442454.1:498596-509383 GCF_000699045.2 Agrilus planipennis | reverse complement strand
AATTATCTACTTGATCGGGCTTGTAACCCTTACTTGAACATTTTTCCAAAACATCAGAAATTTTAACAATCTTACTATCTCCAGCCAATTCACGGATAAGAGCAAATATTTTATCATTAACACTACCAGCAGGTCTAAAACAGACAGGCACAATTCGTGATAAATTTTAAAATGCATTCCCACAGTTCAATAATTAAAACAATGTTCTTAAAGCTGCACAGTGTTCAGGAAAAGCATACCATTTAATTATTCGATGCTCATTTGCATATTAAAAGATAAAAATAATAAACTATTAAACTATATAAATAAAACAACTAACCAACAAGAAGAATGAAAATATGTCTCAATTTTCTGTAAAACGGAATAATATGTTTTTCCTGTAATACTACATTCAAAATAAATAAACAGTTTAAGTGCACATTTTGATTAAAAAAAAATGAAGTCTAAGGAGGTACTTTTTTTTACTATAAGTGTAAGTTTATGAAAATATTTTCTTACCTGAATCCTCTAGATTCGGCTACACAATTCAAAGAATCTTTGCTCATTTCCAGTAATCGAATTGCTTCTTTTACATCATCCTTCTCAACTGAATTTGCCAGCCTGAGCCTGGCTAAAGCAGTGGATAATCTAAGTATACCAAGCAAGTTACGTGCAGATGTAAAAGTCATATCTGGAGAATTTCGAGCTTGCTTACGAAGCTCTACATAAGCGGCTATACAAAAAAAAAACAAAATCAGTTACTTTGAAAATGTAAAATTTAAAACCATAAACCATAAATTAATTCCTTTAAAGCTATTTTAATTATTTAGTTTTTATTTCAATATTTTTAGTAGATAACATAATGAAAATTAAAAACAAAATTTGCAATTACTCACAAACAATAAAATCAGTTAGATCTTCTGGAATGACAGGATTCTTCATTTTACAAAGTGAAATATATTTGCGCATAACGTTCATGTCAAGCGCTTGTACGTTTGTTGGGGGTTGTTTGCAGTGCTGGTGAACATAAGTTATATGTTTGGCTAATCGTAGGTCATTATCACGATTAGGTCTATCTTGAATTAGCCACAATAAATCAAAACGCGACAAGAGAGCAGCTGGAAGTTGAATATTTTGTTCAATAGTGCGTTTGGGATTGTAACGTCCAAATGCTGGATTGGCGGCAGCTAATATTGATACGCGAGCATTTAACGTTGTCATGATACCAGCCTATAAATGATTTGCAATAACTAAGTCATTTATACATAAATACATACATATAAGTCCTGAAAGCATTTAGTGACTTTTTATTTACTAAGTAAATGATTTAAATGAACTTCGTTAAATACTAGTCCTAGAGACTTTGGGAAGGATTCTAATTTACTTTTGTCTAGGTCCTAGGTATTTCTATATTTAAATTTAAAACTTCTTTGTTTTTAGTGAAAATAAAATATTTATAGTAGTAGAGCAACAATATCAAGAGGATAATTGAAAAATATTTAGCATAAACTATTTTGAGTACTATAAGGAGCACTCTCATCAAGAAAGAAAAATATAGAGTACTAAAGACAACATTTCGGACTTTTTATATTAAATACCTTGGCAATACTAATTGTCTGTTGTTCCATGACTTCATGAATGGCAGTTCGATCAAAATCAGCCATTTTATCAAATTCATCAATACAACATACACCCTTATCTGCTAACACAAGGGCTCCACCTTCCAACATCATTTCGCCAGTCAAAGGATCTCTCATGACCGCTGCAGTTAAACCCACTCCTGAAGAACCTCTTCCAGTAGTATACTGACCTAATATAATTTTTACGGTTTTAATATAATTTGTAATTACAAATACATATTTCAACATTACTTCTGGGTGCAAGACGACTGATGAACCCTAACAACTGCGACTTGGCTACACCAGGATCGCCCATAAGGCAAATATTAATATTTCCGCGAATTTTCATACCGTCTGGTTTTCGATCAACCCCTCCTACGAGAAGTAACAGTAAAGCTTTTTTAACATCTAAATGACCATAGATTTCAGGCGCTATGGACATGGCCAACTTAGTATAAAAATCTTCTTCAGTTAAAGCGGCAAGTTCGTCTGGTGTTAAAGTGGAAGAAGCGGTTTCTTCTTCTGCGGTTTTGTTTACAGAAACTATTCTCTTTAAGAAAATTATTATTTTAACATGTAAACTACTACGTTTTAAGAAAAATGCTCACATGTGCTTCAAGATACGTATCAGAAAGGAGCCCACCAACAATTTGCTTGTAACCACTTCGAATAAGTGGTAAAAACACGCCTGTTATGGCAACATGGTCTCCTGGTAAAGTTTGACGAGTGTTCTCTCCACGACAAAATATTGTTAATGAACGTGGTACATGGCCGACTGGCACTTGGTCACTCTGCCAAAAAAAATAATTTAATTCTTAATTATGTAGCAGACTGCAACCTACTCTTAAATTTATTTATATAATTCATGATGTTTCCTTTTTATAATTAAAAAAATACTAAACAAAACCGTACAGGTTGCTCATATCATTTTTATATAGGTACTTATGTGCACTTTTTATTACAAAAACAAAATACTAAAATTCTAATAAATTGCGATAACACTTCGGGTGTCAAAACACATTTCGGTTTTTTTAAACGTTTTTATATGAATTTTTGAATTTTATGATTCTCGAAATCTCCATTTAATTTTCTTGTACTTTAATTCCCTGCCAACCCCGAATTTGCCTATCCACGGTTAGAATAAAACAGAAAAAAGGTACAATAAAAGTACAAGAAACTAAAAAGGAAATTAAAAAATAGGAAATAGCGGTAGAGCTTTCGTAAATTGTAACTTCCTACCTAATTATGCATGCATATATACCTAACATGTAAAAATTTTTTAAAGAATTAGTCTGCTTCTTATTATTAACAATAGCCTGTAACTGTTACCTGTTTACATCTCTTTAATAGCAAATTATCCACACAGTTATGTAAATATTATTTTGGATATTTCCCTTTAATAAACACATTAGCAAAGTAATGATAAACATCTACAACTCATCAACACCACAGGATGTTGGATAATTACAATTTTGCAATGTGCTGTTGTCAATGTTGCTTATATTTATCAACGAAAAGGGTTCTCTTTAATAGACGAAACATTACCCTTTGTTATTTCTTTTTTTTTTTAATTTCTATGGAAAATTTAATAACATGAACACAAAAAGAAATTTTTTCAAGGATTATACTTAAAATTTAACAAGTTTATTTTAACTTACGTGTTCCTGAATTCTTATTTCTTGAAATTTAATGAATTTAGATCCTCTTGTTTGCAAATATAATCTTCCACCAGATTTGTTTACTTGGCAGTCTTCACTTGGACATAAGTGAACTGGCATAAAACTTAAAGAAGACACTGGTTGATAAGTTTCAGACCCACATTGGTCACAAGTGTATGTAGCGACACACATCAATGGTTTAACTTCAGTACTTCTTGTAACAATTCCTTTAACTGTCACTAACTTTCCAATATGTTCACCTTTTATCTCTCGTATTGGCACAGGTTTAGTTTCAGACATATCTTTGAAATAGATTTCACTAAGAAAAAAAAAAGATGTTTTCTTTCAGTTACTTACTATTTAGAAACTTACTATCGTCTTATAAGTTCTGGAGGATATTTATTTCTGGCATTCCTTTGCTCATTAGGCAGTCTCATTCGATTTTCCATCATAAGTCTATGTTCTATATAAACATCGAGAACATCTTTTGCTGCAACTTCTCTGGTTTTAAATGTTGGTAGTATATCATGCACAATGTCAGAAAATAAATTTGTATAACGTCTAGTGTTGTTTATTATAGCTTCAGCTAACTCTTTGTTATATTCAGATACATCATCCAAATCTATGTACAAAGCAACTTGCTCTCTGTGAGCTAATTTTGTTAATTGTTCTGCATATTTAAAATATTTGTTGCCAGAAGCTTCCTCAATACAAAATTCGGTTAAAAACGTTTTGGCTGTCTCTGCAAGTACAAGCAATGAAATGCACATACAAACAAAAATAGTAATAGGCAAATACCTCTGTCTGCATCGTAATTCCTGCGAGCCATTTTAGCATCAACGCAAAAAATCTACAAACGTTACTTATTTTGTATATTTTAAATTACTATTTTATTAATATGGGAGAATTATTAAGTCGAATATAAAAAAAGATTAAATGAATTCAGTTAAAAAATAAGCCGACAAAAAAATCAAACACTTCGAAACTTAACCTCTTCAAGTAAATGCGCGGGAGATTTGATAATAGATAATTTAATGAGAAACATTTAATTTGTGAATGTGGCTCATTAACCGTATACGTAAACGTTGAATATTTATCTATGGATAATATCCTGAGGTGTATATTTAACAATGAAATGCATTAATTCAATTCAAGAAGACCAAAGATAGCAGCCACATAAGGAACTTTAATGCATGGCACGAGCATCAGCAATTTGTGATTTGTGTTTTTGTGTGTGCCAGACTACTAGGTGGTTTGCTGCGCAGTAAGGCAGTGCGCGTAGACAAGGAGTTGCTTACATTTTGTAATTGATATCTATTGTATTTGACTTATACAGACTATAGATAAGGAGTCAATATGTATAAAATTTGTTCCAAAAATTTAATAAAATAATAGAGCTGCGATCACTGTAAATTCAAAGTTACCAAATTGACTTGAAAAATATTGATTTTTTTAATCTGTTTTCGCATGTTAATAATGCACGTTCTATTTTTCATTTTATTGTAAAGTAAATTAAGGGATTTTAAATGTGTCAAATTAATTTATAGCATAGAAAGCGTTTTCTATCCTATACTAGTGAAAATTTAATAAAACAGTAAAGAGCACTGCGATCCATATGAATTCAAGGTCAACATCTTCACACTAAAAATCTATTAAACCTTTACATGGCTAAAATAACAATAAAATGAATAGTAAAATATAGTTATTGCAGAATAAATCAATATTTTCCAAGTCAAATTGGTGACCTTGAATTCATAGCGGACTATTATTTTATGAAGTTTTCTGTATAACTTTTATTGTTCGCTGGGAGATGCTTGATGTCGAACTCGTATTGCTGTAGTCACCGTAGCCAAGGTGCAATCTGTCCTTTCTAGGTCTTGAATAGTCGAAGGGGATTTCCAGTTCCCTATCGGGCGCGTCTCCAGGTGGCGGTTAGGAGAATGCTCCCCAGATATGGCGGACACCAGTTTTTTTTTGAGCATGGAACAAAACTGGATGTTGGTGTCAGCTTGGGGATAGGCGACCAACCTAGGCAGGCGAGGCTCATCAGCCGTAGAGAAGGCAACTCGCCTAGGGCAAGATCTCGAAAAATTCCCAAAAAAATATACATGATGAGATCCCCAAGATCACAATTCACATCAGGATGTACAATAACCCCTGCAGAGATCGACCAAGTATTGGAGTAAAACCCTGAAGGTCGAAAAGGGTGAGCTTTGGTCGGTCGTAGGACTGAGAGATGACCAGGAGCAGGTTCCTGTTACAGATGTTAGGAGTTTGGGCGGGCGTGTGTACTGCTAAAGAACCAAAAAAGAGAAAGTACCTGAATCGTGGAGGGTTAGATCACGAGGCGCATGACTGTTCTTCAACGAGGAAATGCTGTAACTGTTGCTCTGGCGCTGCCAGACCTATAGGCATGTGGTGAATAAAATCAAGGGGTCCCGTGAGAAAGTACAAGGAAGTGAAGTTAGCCATTCCGGTAAGAATACTGCAATTAATCGTCAACAAGAGGTAAGAGGCAATGGAGATATTGGAACAAGTTGCCACAGAAAGGGATTGTGATGTGCTTTTAGTCTCTGAGTCAACCAAAAGATTCTTATAGAAGAGAGGTTAGACATACGATGAAAACATGGATGTGACGATTTTCCCAATTACGGAACCTCCCAATTACAACTCGGAGCCACCACGGGGCGGCGGAGGATCGCTTTTGGCGTGACGTAGTCAGCTAACAATTGAGAGTCGTTGTCTTCCACTTTTCACCCAACAGTTCGCTTGAAGACTTTTTAAGCTCTTCTTAAGCAGGCTGGAAAGGACGATTCAATCCACGAAGGGAGCGGTGGTGGTGGATCGGAACTTCAGTAGGCACTGGGTTCTATAGGGTTCACCCTCCACCGACATAAAAGGAGCTTTGATAGAAGACCTCATTCTTGATGTGGACGGCATATTTCTTCATACAGGGGAATCCGACCTACCTTTTGCTGGGACCCGAGGTTCTTTATTGCGGACATCAGCTGGACAGTGAGGCTCTGGACTAATTGGCTTACGGAATGGCAAGTCTTGGACATTGACACAGCAACCACCACCAAAATCTGCGTGACAATCACTGGTGACGTGAAGCACCGTAAGGAGTCAACAGTAAGGAAAGACAGGACGGTATATAGAACGACGCATAAGCTCCTGAAACAGTTTAGACTAGCGCTTCAGAAACAGGTTTGAGTAGAGAGTAGTCAGGGCGATCTCACGGTTCTACCCCGCATTATGAAAGAAGCATGTCGCCAGACGTTCCCTTCCCCATCAAATAGGCGGTGGGAAGGAAAGTCTAAATTTTGGTGGAATGCTGACATCGCAGCTCAAACAGCGAAATGTAGCTCTCTGTGAAGAAGAGTCCAGCGTCCTAGGAGCGGAGACACAGAAGAAAATCCTGAAGTGGACGATTAGACAAGCTAAATGGAGCAATTGGAAAGTATTCCTAGACTGTCTGGAGCTGAATCCTTGGGGAGACGCTTATCAGTGGGCTGTTAAGAATCTGCAAACCACACATAGGGTAGTCATGAATACGGAACAACAAATACAGGAAGCCAAGCGTCTCTTTCCGGAGCACACACGTAAGTGATGGCGGAAGGAACTCTAAAATGAGGCGGACACACCAATACACGTTGGCGAGGTGAAGTCGACGCTAACAAAGTTCAAAAAGGGAAAGGCACCCGGGTCCCGACTGGATAACGGTGGAAATCCTGGAGATCATAGTAGACGAAATTCCTGATGTAGTATGTAATACCTTCCAGCACTGCTTTAGTTTAGGAATAATGCCGTCTACCTGGAAAATCGCCACGCTGATTCTTATTCCCAAAACTGGGTAAACAGAGAGAAGCCCATTTGTCGTCTAGATACGATAATCAGGTTATACGAGAGGTTTATTAACACGAGACTTACGGACTACTTGGAACAAAAAGGAATGCTATCAGACCACCAGTTTAGATTCAAGACCGAAATCATTAAGAGTCTGAAAAACAGAAATGTCCCCACCAATCTCACTAGAGTAGTTGAAAGCTTCCTCGAAGACCGAAAGCATTTACGTAGCCTACTCTCAACTAACTACCAATATCGGGGTGGCATAGAGGTAGATTTTGGAGCTGACCCTGTGGAATATAGTGTATCATGATTTGCTGCGGCTGAGTGTCCCTAAACTAGGTTCCTCTCCTACGCGGATGATGTGGTTGCCCTGGTGTCAGAGAAGAAGGCCAAGTCACTAAAACGCAACATCATCAGAACCCTCCGTGAGGTAGAAGAGTGGATGAGTGGCCATGGGCTGAAGCTGGCTAGTGAGAAGACAGAAGTGCTGTTTCTGGTTGGTGGGCGGAAACTAGGTAGAGTCTCTCTTAAGTATTAACCGTGTAGATACCTTTAAATACTTGGGAATATGGCTATCGAGAGAATTAAATATGGGAAGACACTGCGCTGCCACTGTCATGCGCGCGATGGTTCAGTTCCAAGCTCTGGGGAGGCTGATGCCCAAGAAAGGAGGTCCTTGTATTGAGAAGAGGAAAATCCTTGCGCAGATCGTCTACTCCACGCTGCTTTACGGAGCCCCAATGTGGTTACCTTAAGTAGCTAAGCGTAAATATTAAAAAATATGCTTACCAGATGCCAAAGGCATATGGCAGTAGCTATGTTTGATGCTTACAGAACGGTGTCCACGGAGGCGGTACTGTTGGTAGCTAGACTGCTCCAATAGACCTCGTGTGTACCCGGACAGAGGGTTATCAAGGAGCATAAAGCATTTTCCTCTCCCATTGGTCCATGCGTTTGCCTCTCTCGCTGCTCTAAACTGCTTCAGATAGATGGNACACAACTAACTTAGATTTTAAATACAAAATTATCAGTCAGTGCTTTAAACTCTTATATAAAAGTAATCTTTGTTCGAGTTTGATTTACTTGCCAAACGTTTAGGGCTTCGTAATCTTCAATACAATTATCTACTTGATCGGGCTTGTAACCCTTACTTGAACATTTTTCCAAAACATCAGAAATTTTAACAATCTTACTATCTCCAGCCAATTCACGGATAAGAGCAAATATTTTATCATTAACACTACCAGCAGGTCTAAAACAGACAGGCACAATTCGTGATAAATTTTAAAATGCATTCCCACAGTTCAATAATTAAAACAATGTTCTTAAAGCTGCACAGTGTTCAGGAAAAGCATACCATTTAATTATTCGATGCTCATTTGCATATTAAAAGATAAAAATAATAAACTATTAAACTATATAAATAAAACAACTAACCAACAAGAAGAATGAAAATATGTCTCAATTTTCTGTAAAACGGAATAATATGTTTTTCCTGTAATACTACATTCAAAATAAATAAACACTTTAAGTGCACATTTCGATTAAAAAAAAATGAAGTCTAAGTAGGTACTTTTTTTTACTACAAGTGTAAGTTTATGAAAATATTTTCTTACCTGAATCCTCTAGATTCGGCTACACAATTCAAAGAATCTTTGCTCATTTCCAGTAATCGAATTGCTTCTTTTACATCATCCTTCTCAACTGAATTTGCCAGCCTGAGCCTGGCTAAAGCAGTGGATAATCTAAGTATACCAAGCAAGTTACGTGCAGATGTAAAAGTCATATCTGGAGAATTTCGAGCTTGCTTACGAAGCTCTACATAAGCGGCTATACAAAAAAAAAACAAAATCAGTTACTTTGAAAATGTAAAATTTAAAACCATAAACCATAAATTAATTCCTTTAAAGCTATTTTAATTATTTAGTTTTTATTTCAATATTTTTAGTAGATAACATAATGAAAATTAAAAACAAAATTTGCAATTACTCACAAACAATAAAATCAGTTAGATCTTCTGGAATGACAGGATTCTTCATTTTACAAAGTGAAATATATTTGCGCATAACGTTCATGTCAAGCGCTTGTACGTTTGTTGGGGGTTGTTTGCAGTGCTGGTGAACATAAGTTATATGTTTGGCTAATCGTAGGTCATTATCACGATTAGGTCTATCTTGAATTAGCCACAATAAATCAAAACGCGACAAGAGAGCAGCTGGAAGTTGAATATTTTGTTCAATAGTGCGTTTGGGATTGTAACGTCCAAATGCTGGATTGGCGGCAGCTAATATTGATACGCGAGCATTTAACGTTGTCATGATACCAGCCTATAAATGATTTGCAATAACTAAGTCATTTATACATAAATACATACATATAAGTCCTGAAAGCATTTAGTGACTTTTTATTTACTAAGTAAATGATTTAAATGAACTTCGTTAAATACTAGTCCTAGAGACTTTGGGAAGGATTCTAATTTACTTTTGTCTAGGTCCTAGGTATTTCTATATTTAAATTTAAAACTTCTTTGTTTTTAGTGAAAATAAAATATTTATAGTAGTAGAGCAACAATATCAAGAGGATAATTGAAAAATATTTAGCATAAACTATTTTGAGTACTATAAGGAGCACTCTCATCAAGAAAGAAAAATATAGAGTACTAAAGACAACATTTCGGACTTTTTATATTAAATACCTTGGCAATACTAATTGTCTGTTGTTCCATGACTTCATGAATGGCAGTTCGATCAAAATCAGCCATTTTATCAAATTCATCAATACAACATACACCCTTATCTGCTAACACAAGGGCTCCACCTTCCAACATCATTTCGCCAGTCAAAGGATCTCTCATGACCGCTGCAGTTAAACCCACTCCTGAAGAACCTCTTCCAGTAGTATACTGACCTAATATAATTTTTACGGTTTTAATATAATTTGTAATTACAAATACATATTTCAACATTACTTCTGGGTGCAAGACGACTGATGAACCCTAACAACTGCGACTTGGCTACACCAGGATCGCCCATAAGGCAAATATTAATATTTCCGCGAATTTTCATACCGTCTGGTTTTCGATCAACCCCTCCTACGAGAAGTAACAGTAAAGCTTTTTTAACATCTAAATGACCATAGATTTCAGGCGCTATGGACATGGCCAACTTAGTATAAAAATCTTCTTCAGTTAAAGCGGCAAGTTCGTCTGGTGTTAAAGTGGAAGAAGCGGTTTCTTCTTCTGCGGTTTTGTTTACAGAAACTATTCTCTTTAAGAAAATTATTATTTTAACATGTAAACTACTACGTTTTAAGAAAAATGCTCACATGTGCTTCAAGATACGTATCAGAAAGGAGCCCACCAACAATTTGCTTGTAACCACTTCGAATAAGTGGTAAAAACACGCCTGTTATGGCAACATGGTCTCCTGGTAAAGTTTGACGAGTGTTCTCTCCACGACAAAATATTGTTAATGAACGTGGTACATGGCCGACTGGCACTTGGTCACTCTGCCAAAAAAAATAATTTAATTCTTAATTATGTAGCAGACTGCAACCTACTCTTAAATTTATTTATATAATTCATGATGTTTCCTTTTTATAATTAAAAAAATACTAAACAAAACCGTACAGGTTGCTCATATCATTTTTATATAGGTACTTATGTGCACTTTTTATTACAAAA
>NW_020442454.1:489355-495953 GCF_000699045.2 Agrilus planipennis | reverse complement strand
ATAGGCAAATACCTCTGTCTGCATCGTAATTCCTGCGAGCCATTTTAGCATTAACGCAAAAAACCCACAAACGTTACTTATTTTGTATATTTTAAATTACTATTTTATTACAATATGGGAGAATTATTAAGTCGAATATAAAAAAAGATTAAATGAATTCAGTTAAAAAATAAGCCGACAAAAAAATCAAACACTTCGAAACTTAACCTCTTCAAGTAAATGCGCGGGAGATTTGATAATAGATAATTTAATGAGAAACATTTAATTTGTGAATGTGGCTCATTAACCGTATACGTAAACGTTGAATATTTATCTATGGATAATATCCTGAGGTGTATATTTAACAATGAAATGCATTAATTCAATTCAAGAAGACCAAAGATAGCAGCCACATAAGGAACTTTAATGCATGGCACGAGCATCAGCAATTTGTGATTTGTGTTTTTGTGTGTGCCAGACTACTAGGTGGTTTGCTGCGCAGTAAGGCAGTGCGCGTAGACAAGGAGTTGCTTACATTTTGTAATTGATATCTATTGTATTTGACTTATACAGACTATAGATAAGGAGTCAATATGTATAAAATTTGTTCCAAAAATTTAATAAAATAATAGAGCTGCGATCACTGTAAATTCAAAGTTACCAAATTGACTTGAAAAATATTGATTTTTTTAATCTGTTTTCGCATGTTAATAATGCACGTTCTATTTTTCATTTTATTGTAAAGTAAATTAAGGGATTTTAAATGTGTCAAATTAATTTATAGCATAGAAAGCGTTTTCTATCCTATACTAGTGAAAATTTAATAAAACAGTAAAGAGCACTGCGATCCATATGAATTCAAGGTCAACATCTTCACACTAAAAATCTATTAAACCTTTACATGGCTAAAATAACAATAAAATGAATAGTAAAATATAGTTATTGCAGAATAAATCAATATTTTCCAAGTCAAATTGGTGACCTTGAATTCATAGCGGACTATTATTTTATGAAGTTTTCTGTATAACTTTTATTGTTCGCTGGGAGATGCTTGATGTCGAACTCGTATTGCTGTAGTCACCGTAGCCAAGGTGCAATCTGTCCTTTCTAGGTCTTGAATAGTCGAAGGGGATTTCCAGTTCCCTATCGGGCGCGTCTCCAGGTGGCGGTTAGGAGAATGCTCCCCAGATATGGCGGACACCAGTTTTTTTTTGAGCATGGAACAAAACTGGATGTTGGTGTCAGCTTGGGGATAGGCGACCAACCTAGGCAGGCGAGGCTCATCAGCCGTAGAGAAGGCAACTCGCCTAGGGCAAGATCTCGAAAAATTCCCAAAAAAATATACATGATGAGATCCCCAAGATCACAATTCACATCAGGATGTACAATAACCCCTGCAGAGATCGACCAAGTATTGGAGTAAAACCCTGAAGGTCGAAAAGGGTGAGCTTTGGTCGGTCGTAGGACTGAGAGATGACCAGGAGCAGGTTCCTGTTACAGATGTTAGGAGTTTGGGCGGGCGTGTGTACTGCTAAAGAACCAAAAAAGAGAAAGTACCTGAATCGTGGAGGGTTAGATCACGAGGCGCATGACTGTTCTTCAACGAGGAAATGCTGTAACTGTTGCTCTGGCGCTGCCAGACCTATAGGCATGTGGTGAATAAAATCAAGGGGTCCCGTGAGAAAGTACAAGGAAGTGAAGTTAGCCATTCCGGTAAGAATACTGCAATTAATCGTCAACAAGAGGTAAGAGGCAATGGAGATATTGGAACAAGTTGCCACAGAAAGGGATTGTGATGTGCTTTTAGTCTCTGAGTCAACCAAAAGATTCTTATAGAAGAGAGGTTAGACATACGATGAAAACATGGATGTGACGATTTTCCCAATTACGGAACCTCCCAATTACAACTCGGAGCCACCACGGGGCGGCGGAGGATCGCTTTTGGCGTGACGTAGTCAGCTAACAATTGAGAGTCGTTGTCTTCCACTTTTCACCCAACAGTTCGCTTGAAGACTTTTTAAGCTCTTCTTAAGCAGGCTGGAAAGGACGATTCAATCCACGAAGGGAGCGGTGGTGGTGGATCGGAACTTCAGTAGGCACTGGGTTCTATAGGGTTCACCCTCCACCGACATAAAAGGAGCTTTGATAGAAGACCTCATTCTTGATGTGGACGGCATATTTCTTCATACAGGGGAATCCGACCTACCTTTTGCTGGGACCCGAGGTTCTTTATTGTGGACATCAGCTGGACAGTGAGGCTCTGGACTAATTGGCTTACGGAATGGCAAGTCTTGGACATTGACACAGCAACCACCACCAAAATCTGCGTGACAATCACTGGTGACGTGAAGCACCGTAAGGAGTCAACAGTAAGGAAAGACAGGACGGTATATAGAACGACGCATAAGCTCCTGAAACAGTTTAGACTAGCGCTTCAGAAACAGGTTTGAGTAGAGAGTAGTCAGGGCGATCTCACGGTTCTACCCCGCATTATGAAAGAAGCATGTCGTCAGACGTTCCCTTCCCCATCAAATAGGCGGTGGGAAGGAAAGTCTAAATTTTGGTGGAATGCTGACATCGCAGCTCAAACAGCGAAATGTAGCTCTCTGTGAAGAAGAGTCCAGCGTCCTAGGAGCGGAGACACAGAAGAAAATCCTGAAGTGGACGATTAGACAAGCTAAATGGAGCAATTGGAAAGTATTCCTAGACTGTCTGGAGCTGAATCCTTGGGGAGACGCTTATCAGTGGGCTGTTAAGAATCTGCAAACCACACATAGGGTAGTCATGAATACGGAACAACAAATACAGGAAGCCAAGCGTCTCTTTCCGGAGCACACACGTAAGTGATGGCGGAAGGAACTCTAAAATGAGGCGGACACACCAATACACGTTGGCGAGGTGAAGTCGACGCTAACAAAGTTCAAAAAGGGAAAGGCACCCGGGTCCCGACTGGATAACGGTGGAAATCCTGGAGATCATAGTAGACGTACCCGGACAGAGGGTTATCAAGGAGCATAAAGCATTTTCCTCTCCCATTGGTCCATGCGTTTGCCTCTCTCGCTGCTCTAAACTGCTTCAGATAGATGGACCACGAGATATTCCCATAGAATGTCAATTTCAGCTTTTAAGTTTCTCCTTTCTATCTTCTTTTAGTTCCAGAAAATTTGATGAAATCCGTTAATGTCATCGAATTCGTTCTTCTTTCATCTAGTTTTTCAATGATATACGACATGCTGGGGTTATTTACGATCCATAGAAACAGAAAATTTTATTAAACTCTTCATTGAGGTCAGATTCTTTCTTCTTTCTTGGAAAGCTTTCCAAAGATATAGGTTTGTTGCGGTTGCTCGCGATCGGTAGAAACTTGGCCGATGAAACGCTCTGGATTATTCAATTGAATCAAAATCCTCCTTTTTCTTCTTTAGATCTAAAAAATCTGGTCTTCCTTCTTACTAGGGAGATGTAGGTAATTTTTGTCACACACAAACTAACTTGAAAGATGCATATTCACGAATCATAGTGATGAAAGCAAACGAAACGGATTTGAAATATTTAACAATTGAAAAAAATAAAATGGTTTCCTAAAGGTAGAGTAAAAGAGTCATTTACAAAGAATCATCACTTAAGTTTACCTAAATGTTATTCAAAGTTAGGTAGTTTGAGTAACTAAGCAGCCAATTAATGTTTTCTTATGTTTTACTTTAACTTCGAAATCTTCCAATCAAATTGTGATTTATAATTGCAATTTGTTGTAATCGTTCCGTATGTAAGAAATGTTGCCTAATTTAAGGAGTAGACGGTTATTTAAACGAATATTGTTGAATGAACTGTTTTTAGAAGTAACCAAGTAACGTTGGTTTTGCGCACGCAGGCCGTCGTCAAGCAGTCCCATCTGTTCACAGCCGAACTGAAACAGCAAACAGGATTTTCGGCATTTTTCAGTTCAGTGTGCTTCGAGTGGCGGTAGGTAACGTACGGCCGTAAAGCGCTTGGCTTGATTGAAAACTCATTGCGTCGTCTGCCTTGTACCGCGAACTATTCAAAATAGTCATGCATTCTCGGTGTGTTTTTTTAGTTTTTGCGTTCGTTCTCGTGTGTTTCGGTACAGTGTCAACCAGAAATGTGGAAAAAACGCGCTCTAAACGAAATAATAAGGATTTAGATCAAAGTTGTGAGAAAGTGAAGGCATTTTTTGAAATGCGAAATGTGAGTGTGCAACCCTTGGATAAGCCACAAGGTAATTTAATTTTTTAAAATCTCAACTTTTAAACGATGTTTAAATTGTGTACTTACATACCTGTTTTGAATATAAAATGAAGTTTACCAAAACAAATGTAGCAACTGCATAAATTGTGTTGTCTAATATTAATTAAATAACATCAGCCGGATACTTAATGAAAAGATAATTGATCTTTTATTATCAAAACATTTATGATACGTATTATTTTTATTTAAAAAAACATATAAGTTTGCAGGTGTATCTTTAGTAAGCACATGTTCATATCGCTGCCAAGTACTAACGTAGGGTTTGTACAGACATTGCAATTAGGTACAGTCAATGAATAAAAAGAAATCAATCAAATATTGGTACTCCGTTGTATAATTTTGTGCTCGTTACCCTGCATAGGTATCTGGACAAGAACACGTTCTTCTTGAATCAGCTGTGGTAGTTATACATAAAACATGTACATACATATATAGATAAGTGTGTTCGAAGGTATGTAGGTACCTATCTATCTATCTGCTAGAAATTTAAGATATTAAGAGTTTCCGAAAAATGTCCAACCCTTTTATTATTATTTATATTAGAGGCAGAAACGGGAGTTACGAGGGGTAGAGGTAGACCTAGATTAGATTACTGTTCGCAAATAGTTAGGGATGTGGGTTGTTCTAGTTTTAGGGAAATGCGGAAATTAGCTCAAGATAGGAAAGTGTGGAGGTATGTGTCGAACAAGTCTTAGGACTGACGACCTTATGATGATGATGACAAGAATAGGTTGCTATTTCTATTTATACAACAAAGCATTTCCAAAAATACATCATGAACTATTAGTTGAGCCTATCACAAAAATTAAGTGTACTCTTCAGTTCATTACCTAATCGGTAATCATGATATGAATTAGGGTCAAGGGATGTACGTAGATAACTTAAAAAAGTGTTTGTCTTAAGTTAATCGATGCCTACTGTTAAAACGGTTACAAATACTGCGAAGTAAGTTGGGTGTTATTTAGCATTGTATCTATTATAGTCTAATCCTTATTGATAAGGAGGATACATGGTAAGAGAAAAATGCCTTTTTCGGCTTATAATTTATTTACGTGGTTTAATTTATGATACTAAATGAGTTTAAATTAATAACAGTCGAATGACTTGGTAGGATTTCTTCGGAAAGCCTTTAGCGGAGGTAATAAAAATACTTGACCTCCGACAGATGTATACCTGGGTAGGTATCTATTGTAAACGGTCTTCGTTGTTGCATAAAGAGACTTAAAGCACGACCGAATTCTTCTATGGTGTAAGTGCATCTTTCAGTGGCGTAACCACGCATGAGTTGAGGATTGAACCCCCGCTCCCTCCCATGACAAGAACTGTATTGAAATAATACGTAATTTAGTACAGTAATCAATAAGTAATACAAATTAGAACAAACGACCTATCTCTATTCAATCTTAATTACCAATTTTTATTAGATAGTTTTTTTATTATACTTATTAAATTATTTATTATTAGTGGAACATAGAAGTTTGTAGTGGTCAATATTATATCGGAACTGCCAGATGCAGATCGCGATTTCGATCTTGTTGGATCCCATCAGCACGTCGCATAACAGAGACCAATTCTACCTGCTATCTTGAGTTCAGCAAGTAGATATCCATCTATGTAAACGTAACTTGTTGAATATATTGAATTTCAACAAATTTAGCATTCTACTACAGGTGGCGTTTACCGCGTCGTTTGTAAGATTTCATAAAACGCTGTGTCAAATTTAAAAATGACAGTTAACTTATTCTAGACAGTATGATTATTGGGGAAAATTAATCAAATAATCTGGCCACATTTTGAATAAACACTAAAATAAAACCCAAAAAACGTTTAGAAACCCATTATGCTTTTCGACGTCTAAGGTGTCGTCCTCAGATTTTTAACTTTGTCTTGTACAGTAAGAAAGAGCCTAGGGTAAGGTATTGGTTGTTTGAACGGAAACCCAAAAAGAATTCTAAACTTATTTTTTTGTGATAAAACTACAAATTTACTGTTTTCGTATATTTCCCTTTTACTTTTGCTATAAGACATCTCGCTTCTATGAGTAGATAGTACAGAGCAGACAGACAGACGAAGGACAAAGTGACGATCTTTTTGAGGTACGGAACTCTAAAAACGATCATAAGTAGCGATATAGATATTATTTAGGTTATGCTTTTATTAAAAAATATTTCGTAATCCTATTACTTTACAAATACATTATAAATAAAAAAAGTAAGGAATCATGTACTTATACACAGGAACGAATATTGGGACCCTAGAAATTTTTTTCTTCGTGAATCCCTTCTCTCACAAGAAACAGAGCACTGAAAAAATATAAAACAATACATAAAACATAATTAAAACAATTGAAAAA
>NW_020442454.1:485114-488920 GCF_000699045.2 Agrilus planipennis | reverse complement strand
TAGACGTTTTGATAGTTTTTTTTTAAAGAAAAAGGAGTTGTGCTGAATTTTGCCAATGTTATGTGCTGCTTGACAAAGTTCATTATCAGCAAAAAAATTGCTGCGCATATGTAATTTATTGATTAGCCATTTTTGGGTTAGGTACAGTTCTGTTACGTTACCTACTCTATGATATGAAAAAATGTCATGAACATTCTTCAAGCTTTCTTTTGCTACTACAATCTTAGAGTTTGAGTTAGGTAAAAGAAATGTCTTTCATTTTTTTTCCAAAATTCGTTGAAAAGTTAATATTGAATTATTTTTTATTCGTTATGATACAGTAAAAGTTCCTTATTCACCGTTGCCTTATTCGCGTTTTCATTATTCGCGGGTGAAAAAATTGCAACCCAGTACCTGTATTTGCGGTTAAAAATTTCATTATTCGCGGTTGCTATCGGTAAACAGAAAAGGATTCGGTGTCATTTATTAAGGGGATTGACCGCAATAGACCGCTCGTGTCTAGTGTGAATTTTTTTGAAAACATGGGTTCCTATTCTAAACATTGTGATTTACCGCTGCGAGATAAATATGTAATTTTTTGTATGGTAACAGACAAAAGTTTACACTAACTCGGTATGTTTTTGGTTTTCAATAATATGGTCATTAAAAGTTTTTACAAGTGTTTACAGTTGATGCTTCTGGTAGGGCACGTATTTTCAATAGAAATTAAAAAATGGTCTTCGACAAGCTTTAGAACAAAGCTTTATCTATCTTACTACAAAATTTCAAACTTCTGTTCCAAATATTAAACTCATGATATCTAGAACCGATAAGCATGTTNCTATCTTACTATAAAATTTCAAACCTCTGTTCCGAATATTAAACTCATCATATCTAGAACCGATAAGCATGTTTTTATTCTACGGCGCGTGTAATACTGAATGCCCTTAATATATCGGCATCTTTTGAGTATGTACAGTTGGTACGTGCCGAAGCGGCTTTTATAAAAATTCTAACCGAGTAGAAAAGGATTCGGTGTTATTTTTCAACGTATCAGCATCTTTTGAGTACTATTGGATTGTGCCGAGTGGACTAATTTCAAAATTCAAAACAAGAAAAAATCACTAAATTTTTTACTCTTTCCTAAAGAGCTGATTATATCCATTAATTTTTATTGCGAATTTATCAATACACTGATTTTATTTTGATACATGTTGGTTTTATTTTGGAACCTTAGAACGTATCCCCTATGATTCCACACTAATTACCATTCCATATCCACGGTTTCCGTATTCGCGGCATATTTATGGAACGTGTACCGCGCGAATAAAGAGCTTTTACTGCATTACATTTTCCGTATGGTGCAAATAACCACCTTTCTTCATTTTCGGATCCAGTTCCGCATTCTTTGGTCGCTAGTCTCTTATTAAACCTAAGGGCGCCAAGTTATCTTTTTGTCCAGAATAATTACACTGGGCAATGTTTCCAATAATTCCTAGTCTTAAAACTAATTTTAATAATTCTCAAAACCAGTGGCGTAGCGTGAATTTCTGCCACCTAAGGCGAAGCCTATATTTGCCGCCCTTCCTATTTTCACAATTAAGTAACTTTTATTGGTATTGGTTGAGATTGCAGTGAAAGGGTTTACACAAGCACTTAAATTTCTCCAGTCTTTTTGTTTAAATAAAAAAACGAATGTTTGGAATTCATTACATGATTGTTAAGTTGATAATTTTCAGCAATTGCTCTGTCCAAGGTCTCCATCTGAGTAGAATTTGAGACGTTTGTTGGCAAAATAAATTTTGTGCTGTTTTTCGTATGATGCAACATTTGTAAACTATAACAAAACAATTAATTTCAGTTCAAGAGGTGTTAATTTACTTAGGAACAAGTTTAAAATTAAACATTTAAATTTGCAAATGTCTCACATAATTTCATTTACATACATAATTCAGAATTACAAGAGGATTTTGAGGGTCCACCTCATGATTAATAAAGAATTGTAAATATTTCGGTTTTTTTTTGTTAGACAATACCACCACTTTTCGTAACGTAAGTATTCTTTGATACTTCGCATTCCTAAAATGATGTGAAGAAATAGAAACTACAATTAATGTTGTTTTTCGCTGAAAAAAAACTCGATGACGTTCATATCATGAGTTGTGCAGTTGTACATAAATGAAAGGCACCGTCTTATTAATTTTATATCTGCTACAACAAATTGACAATAAGTTATTAAGACCTTTACTTGCTTTAGTCTTTCTATTAACTTGTCAATACATTGTAACTATCCCGAGTGAAAATTATTCTTTTCAATTTCACTCTACCGAATTACGACCAAACTAGCTCCATAAATTTCTCCAAAATATTACCGGAAAAGGTCCGTTTGCAGGACTAAACCGCCGATTGTGTAACAGTACCGCATTTAGTACGAAAAGAACACGAATACAGCACCGATTGCTTTCCAGACAACTACTGAAATACCACCGAAAGAGTGACGCCAGTGGCGGATTATCCATAAGGTAAAGTAGGCATATGCCTAGGGGCGCAAGGTTAAAAAGGGGCGTGCGCGGAAGGTTCTAAACCTAAAAAAAAAAATAGGGAAGTACCTAATAAAAAAAAGTATTTTGTAAAATATATGATAACCAGAGGGGCGTCTATGAGGTGAGAATTTTAGAATTTAAATTTTCGTCTCATTTGTAGGAACTATTTCGGTGGTAATTTAGGTCATATCAGATATATGGAAGCGATTCGGTGGTGTTATAATTCTTTTTATTTTTACTCGGGATATTACTATTTTTTCTGATCGTATTATACTTTACATTTCGAAGACGTTACTGTTTGTCTTAGATGTTAATATCATATATTATGGAATTATTAGATTTAGGATACCATAGTTACTAACAGGGTTGCTAAATGTTATTATAATATATAACAGTAGTATATCCACTGTCTCTTTAAAACGGTTTGAGCAATAAAATTAGTTTTTTGGTAACAAATTAGCAATAAATTATGGTAATGCTAATTTTGTGGGCATATTATAGTTTGAATACGTTAAGTTTATAGACATGAGAAACCGAACGTATAGGGCAACGGTCTTCAACTGGCATACTGCAGAAGGTCAAAAACTGGACCACCAACAATTTTTTGAAAGTATTAACTATTCAAACAAATTATTTAAATTTTTTTTCTGGAGATAACAGAATACCTTTGAGGTTTGAGCGCGAAGCTTACCATTTTTTCTGGTATTTTACAAGTATGTAGTTGCTTGACTGACTTGAGTTTTTAATGATTTAATTGTTTTTAAGCAAATTAAAATAAAAAAAAAACACAACGTGTAATTATACAACACGCTACTGAAGTGAAACTTCTTCAAACATACCGGGATAGGAGTTAAGGGATTGGTTTAATGGTATTATTTGTACACAATGAATTTAAATTTTACACTATACATGCCGGAGTTGCCTGTAACGAACGTTGCATTGAAACGCGCTTACGGCTCAAGCGATCACCACTACGAACTCGACTACGTGGCCGAGCAGAAGGGGGACATCCGTTGCACGATTTCGTTACATTGCAACTCTCATGAAACGAACTTACTCTACCGTGCGTAAACAAGTTTCACTTCAAAACTTGGTAAGGAATATGTTTTTCCTTATATCTTATTTGTCTACGTAGCTCATTTATGCACCGATCATCTAGCGAAAGCTAGACAAAAGTGTACAGTACCATTTGCAAAATTATTTAAACTGCCTCGTTAAAATTTAAGAATATGCTTTATTTAAAAGCATATTTAGCCAAAAATAATAACAAGTGAATTAACTTAA
>NW_020442454.1:473301-484770 GCF_000699045.2 Agrilus planipennis | reverse complement strand
GTCTGCGGAGCTCATTTCTCCACCGATCATCGAGCGAGAACTAGACAAAAGTGTACAGTACCATTTGCAAAATTATTTAAACTGCCTCGTTAAAATTTAAGAATATGCTTTATTAAAAAGCATATTTAGCCAAAAATAATAACAAGTGAATTAACTTAACGCTCTACACACGTATAATACTTTTGCCTTGTTTTCTATTGTTAATTTATATACATTTTTGTTTTAAGAAATTGCTAACCATATTCGTCTAGTATTGTACAGTTCTAGCCGATTTCTTAAGACCGCCCATCGAGAGCTCTGCTCGTTCAAGCTTGTTCCAACTATTTCTGTCTTGCTCACGCCTAGTGTGTATTCTTTCTATCTTCGCACAGATTTCTTCAAGGTCACAATTCAAACAAATTGAAATGGGCTGTATATATAGTTTTAACGAAAAAATGTTAATATTAAACAGTGTTTTTAAGTGCCAAAACGTCCAATAAAATTTATATGATAATAAAACACTGAAGTAAGTAAAAGTTTTTATCAGTAACGAAGCCGTGAAGTTTGCGAGTAAATATCCGTGTAAGTCCAATGCAGAAAAGAATTTTTCTCTGTTCCTGAATCCTGCTAAATCACTTAAAGTCGGAAAGAAATCACCTAGAAAATGATTTTGTAATACGTAATATAGATGCTCGGAGGAACAGTCGAAAGCTTTGTGCTCAGTTTTGCTTAAAATTGAATTGAACGTTGAATTGAGAATTTTGAAAAGACTGTGAAATTGGGGCAAGCCGATAATCGAATCTATTCTGTCGCTTCGAGTTGAAATGATGACGTTAATTATATTCAAGCATTTCTGAGTAAAAGATACGTAATCGGTTTGGGCTTTGAACAATACTTCATTTAATAATGCAGTTAAAAGAACTAAATATGACAAAAATGTTGTCACCGATAAAAACCAATGTATTATACAGGGTTGGAGAGTTGCAAAGATTTTTTGGAGTTGTGTGAGGGATGATTTGGATAAAATTTGTAGCCGCATTGTGACTGTTGGTGAAACTTGGATTCGTCAATATGATCCTAACAAGAGTTAATGCAGTGAATAAAAAAGGAAAAATGACCAAAGAAATTCAAATGGAAAAGTAGGTGTCGACGATTATGCCTCCCATATTTTGAGATAACCAGGAAATTTTATTAATTGGTTATTATAGTTTCTGCACAACACGCCCGTTCACACTGCTCGGGTTGGGTGTGGTACCTTGAAAACTACGCGATTCACAGAAATTAACCACCTACCCTACAGTTCGGATCTAGCTCCCAGTGACTTTTTTCAAATTTAAAAAATGAAAACTTAATATATGACACAATGTTGTCACCGATAAAAACCAATGTGTTATACAGAGTGTCTCACGGTGACCACTTAGAATATTTCGAAAACTGCGTCGATTTAAATTTTGAAAATTTGGACAATAGCGTTATTTGGTGTGCATAATCGGAAGTGTAACATATGTGCCGTTATTTTAATTGAGGGGAGCATACTCAATAACGCTATTTTCCAAATTGTCAAAATTTAAATCGAAGCAGCTTTTGAAATATTCTAATGGGTGTTTATCGTACCGCTCTACTTTATCTTGCGATAACTAAGTATGTGTAGAGGCTGGCCGTGTTCTAGAAGGATCCAGTATATGCCGTCTAGAAACCTGGTCTTCTTTGCCACTATTTTTGTTGGATTGCTTACATACATACATACATATATCGGTTATATGATGCAGGTTACATAGGTTAAAAATGTGAACCTTTGTTATTAATATGTACCTACGTATTGGGACTGCTCACAAGTTAGTCGGTCTGCAATTATAAGATTAATTAAAAATTATTATCAATGTATGGAAATGTTTATTAATTGGTAAAATACTTAAAAAACAATTTTGACTTTACAATGACCAAAAAAGGATCCCTGTAAAATCACTCGTTGGTCGTCCGCTTTGTCCGTTAAAATTATTTTAATAACTTCATAAAATAAAAGTGTTCAGTTTCCATGTTTATGTCCAACAAGTTGTCCAAATGCGTTACTTTTCCATCAAAATTTGCAGCAGCCGAAACGGAACAAATGATGCAAAAAGTAACGCATTTGAACAATTTTTAACAGAGTTATAGCGGTTTGAACATGTAATTGTTTAAAAAAACAATGAAATAATAGATAAAGAAAATTTTTTTTCTCTGAAAAGGGTGTATAACCGATTAAGATAAGTTACTAATCGATTAAATTTTAATTTTTAATAATTATTTTGAATTATTTAAAAATTTCCGCGAATTTCGAGGCGCAGGTATTTCCGATAAAATGAGCCGTGTTTCAATCATTTTCTCCTTTCTAAGGTACTCTTCAGCCATTTCCCTCATTTGACTGGACTATTATTTTTCTGGTGCCTTTTTCGTTGCTAATCGGAGGTTAAACGTAAAACGGTCCTTGTAGGAAGTACCTACGTACAGTTGTTAACATTGTTGTGTATCATGTCATTGGAAAAGAAGAAAGAATAAAATTCAATTTTAAAATCTGTAATTACTTGAAGTTAATGGAGTGAATTTGCAGTCGATCTAACTAATGTAAACATGAAATTAAAGCAGTCTGCAACGAGCACATTAGTCATAATTCACGGCAAGAACAATGTACACGTGAACTTTATCTATTTATCATTGTCTTTTGCATTAATTTAAAGGTGGCATAATTCATAACGGTTTCTAGACAGACAACCTGTGTATGTGTACGTTTAAAGGTCACTTCAAGGTTGCATGTAGGCATCAAATAATGCACTGTTTTAATCGTAAGGTTAACGAATGAATGAATTTGAGGTGTAGATTAGTCCCACTGGTTTATAAATTAGACTTGAAATTGGGTTCATTTATTTTAAAAAAAATAGAATACCCATAGATAATAATTTTTGTTTTAAACGATTAGAATTTTACTGAATATTCATAATATACGGTGTAGATATTGACTTGTACAGCAGAATTAGTATAAAATGCATTTAAAAATCGTGGTATCTAAAGTGTTTTAAAACAGTAGTTAAAACACAATATAAATGATGAGTGTTTTAAATTAAAGTGTGTTCAAAACAAAAATAACATCACATTGTCCTGTTTCTGTGTGTCTGGGACAATAAAGGTACAAATCCTTCCTTTTATTGATCGGTTCTGCACTGAATAATTTCACTACTTTCTTTGACTTCGAAATGGTTTGTCTCACAACTTCGCCAAATATTCTGTTGCTTAATCTGTTCATTCTTTGTACATATTAAACATTCTTTTAATTCCTTCGTCTAAAGTAAAAGTACATACTAGTTGTAAATATAAAATAAAGAAAACATCTCGCAGGGTTGCGATGTATTTCAAAATAAGTATTTTAAACACTGTTTAAAACACAAGTAGTTAATGACGCCAACTCACCAAGTTAAAAAACTTGTTTAAAACGTGTGTATCAAACAAAAAAAGATAAAGAATTGTTAGAGTAATTTAAGAAAAATCATTTTTGGCCAATCCCAAACAATGGTAAAGTTGTAGTTGCTATGAAAACTCACTTTAAAGGGAGGATATTCGATAGATTCGGTTAGTTATGAATTAGATTTAGTTGTTTTAATTACTTACCTTTTTCCAGCCCCCAAAACTAGGGGAAGGAATGGTTTATATACATATATTCATAATTAGTACGCGAAACTATACAACATACAAAAATTTCGACGAAATATGAGGTGAGCATACTAATCATAATATTTACCAAAAAAATGCGCGTGTAATCAATATCGCTAGTTAAATTTATAAAAAAAGCGAACTGAAAACAATAGTAGAAGCATAAAACTTATACAAAAACAGAAGAAAAATGCCTGTTACGAATGATTATTTATCGACGTCTGCATGATTTCAATTGGACTTATGTTTGGCATCGACTCAAATTACTTCTTTTATAAAATAAAATTATACAATATTTACCTATTTAGTGCTTAAAGTTGTCTTGAAACCGGTTTTTACTCTTTAAAAACAATAGTGTGAAACAAGTCGTTTATTAAATGGTTAAATATACTTATTTATTCTTTGAACTTCTTTAAAAGAATTTTGTGATTGTGAACCTTGATATTTTAAAGGTTACATTCCTGAGACTGTTATGTGTGTGTAATATGGTGATAACAACTTGTAGTGTGCATATAGCTACAAATAAAGGTCATCGAAGGCAACTGCCAAATTAGCAGCGGAATAAACGACGAATGAAATTCGGATACTTACTGGATTTTGCTAAGTAATTTTTATTTAATTGGATTTTACCTAAAATATAATAATGTGACAGGTTAATGGATTGTGAATATAATAAAATTGTATTTACAGTAAGTTGTCGTTAAAATACAGGATCGTCCAGTGACGGTCGTGACCGAAGAAAATGTTCAAAAAGTGGAAAAATAATCCTGGTTGATAGTAGAATTATAAGATGACAGAGAAGAAGAAGAACTGGTTGGAGTGATTTTATATGAACATTTGCACATGAAAAAATATTAGTGCGTGTTAGTTACCATTCTGTAAGCAGCGACGATCAGAGAGTTATAAAGACTTTTTGGAGTTGTGTCAGGGGTGATTTGGATGAAATTTGTAGTCGAATATTCATCATTGGTGAAACTTGGATTCGTCAGTATGATCCTCAGTCCAAACAAGAGTTTATGCAGTGGATAAAAAAGGGAAAATGACCAAACAAATGCAAGTGTAAAAGTCGGCGTCGAAGATTGTGATTGCCATCTTTTGAGATAGCCAGGAAATTTTATTAATTGGTGACTTGCTTAACGGGATTATAATGAACGACCAGTGTTTCACTAATTTACTGATTCAGGCGCATGAGGCTGTTGTACAGAAAAGTCGTGACAAGTTGGCGTGTGAAGTGCTGTTTCTGCACAACACGCCCTTTCACACCATTCAGATTGCGAGGGTTCAAAAACTGCGGGATTCACTAAAATTGACCACCTACCGTACAGTTCGGACCTGGCTCTCAGTGACTTTCCTTTTTTCAAATTTAAAAAATTAGAAAGAACATTTTTTCAGTGGTATAGGGGGCAAAATTATCAATGCATCTCGTATGTATTATTATAATATAACACATACAGCCGCAAACAACAATTATGAAGGGTGACAGTCACCCACGAGAATGTCTTGAATATATATGTTCGGTGACGTGATCTCGCCATTTATCAGAGAATAAAATTGTGGTAGTGCTGCTTTGCAAAATTTGTTATCAACCAAAAAATTAGCGCACAATTATAATTTATTCAAAAATAAGTTAACATCGATATTTTTAAAGTAAATTCATATGAATTTTTTCATAACATTAACCTGCCCTAATGTGTCCTATCGTAACCGAAAAATGGCCTATTTGTGAAAAAAAAATATTAATGCGTTACTTGTTTTTTGTTGGTAATGAATTTTGGGTAGCACTACAGTACACGCTGCCAATTTAGCACAATTCCTTTTTTTTAAGGAAAGGAGCAGTAAAGGAAAAGGTATGTGTCTTAAAATGAATGAATAATTAATTAATGTGGTGTTATAGGCGGATGATGAGGATAACTTGGGTAGAAAAGGTTAGAAATGAAGAGGTATTGGAAAGAATAGGAGAACAGAGGACTCTATGGAAGTCAATAAAAAAAACAGGCGAGATAGGTTGGTAGGACACCTTCTCAGGCATGAAGGTCTAGTCAGAGACATATTAGGGGCAGAAACAGGAGTCAAGTGGGGTAGAGGTAGACCTAGATTAGATTACTGTTCGCAAATACTTAAGGATGTGGGCTGTTCTAGTTTTAGGGAAATGCGAAGTTTAGCTCAGGATAGGAAAGAGTGGAGGTGCGTGTCCAACCAATCTTAGGACTGACGACCTTATGATGATGATGAATAAAAAATTACTATGTTGCACAAGATTGATGTAATATTATTTTTACACTTAACCTATAATATAAAACGAAAAATATGTAAGATAGATAACTCAAAAATGCTTATGCTGGGCATGTGGATTTTCATTGTGTTGATAAAATTTTCTATAACGGGAACGTGTATTTATTAACGATTATGTGAGTACCATTTTATGTATGCTTATCTATTTTTGCTGTGAAACATCAATTTCCTTAAAAGCAAATTTTATTGTTGCAGTATAAAAGGAAGTTTTTTTTGTAGCAGTAAGTACATACCTTTCTGAAATATAAAAAATTTAAAACAGTAGTTAAAACACAATATAAATGATGAGTGTTTTAAATTAAAGTGTGTTCAAAACAAAAATAACATCACATTGTCCTGTTTCTGTGTGTCTGGGACAATAAAGGTACAAATCCTTCCTTTTATTGATCGGTTCTGCACTGAATAATTTCACTACTTTCTTTGACTTCGAAATGGTTTGTCTCACAACTTCGCCAAATATTCTGTTGCTTAATCTGTTCATTCTTTGTACATATTAAACATTCTTTTAATTCCTTCGTCTAAAGTAAAAGTACATACTAGTTGTAAATATAAAATAAAGAAAACATCTCGCAGGGTTGCGATGTATTTCAAAATAAGTATTTTAAACACTGTTTAAAACACAAGTAGTTAATGACGCCAACTCNGATATAGGTACTTCTAAAAATTTTTGAAAGTTTTTAAAATAATTCAAATGCGGACATACCTACTTACGCTACTAAATTCAATATAAAATTTTAATAACGCCCCTTCAATAATTTTTTTGGAACGAAGTTATTTATCGCACGTTACGACAGTAACGAGCTAACGAATAAAGTTCAGCGTATATACTGGATTATTTACGTCATGCGACACGAAAAATTAGGTCTGTTTCCATTTTTTTAAAAAAATTTATTGTGGTAGTAGATAGAGACACATAAGAGGTACTTTTTAAAATTATTTTCATAATATTCAGGGTGTCTGAAGAACAAAAAACGTATCAAAGTTGTGTTTTTTTTGTTCCCTGTATATTTTTACATTTTTGGATTCTATGATCAAAATAACGGAGAGTTTTATTGTTTACCTCACCTAAACCTTAACGATTTTGAAATATTCTAAATTTTGTGAAAATTTAGTTACAAATTTAACTTTTAAATTCTCAACGTATATTATACTTCATTTACTTTCTCTAGCGATGTTCCCCTTCCAATGTCTTGGATGCGCGCTGATAAAATCGTAGGTAGGGAGAAAAAAAGCTCATTATACTCTGGACTATTGTTCATTAAACATACTTCTACATACAGTACCTGCCAAAAGTTTTGTTCAATCATGAATAGTAGTGCAAGTCGAAAACAACCGTCAAAGCCTTTAATATGTCTTCAAATATAAATAAACATCTCTTTGACATTTTCAGTAGTCACTGGTACCAATAACAGCACATTTGAGCAATGTAATTTTAACGGAAAAATGGTCAATTTTTCCGTGCAGTACTGTACGGATTATACGCTCCTCACCGGTGAAGAGTTTGACCGAGAGTTGTCTCCTTTCTTTTCTGGCCTAGTGCTGTTCTTTTCTACTTTGCGCCGGTCAAACTGAAGGTTACATCCCTACAGACAGTAAACGAAGTATACCTCTTTCAAATTTAAATTGAAGTTTGTTAATTAACTATGTTTTGTTTCTCCTCTGTGAAAAATTAACTATCGTATACAGGATATCTAAAAATTATGATTAAATACATACAAATTTTAAACGACAATAACTTTTTTAGTTTAAATGGAACACCCTGTATTTTATGTCATCAGCAGTTGTAAAATGTAATTCTTTATCGAATACTGTTATACCTTCCTATAGCCAACTGTTGACATTTTTATAAAAAACGCACATTTTCAGAACGCAAAGCGATTTTAACATATTTAATGTAATTTATCAAGTTAGCTATGACATTTTGACAAGTCAGAATTAAATAAAACACAGCTGCTATAAACCAAAAGCATTACAAGCGTTTGAAGCAAGGTTAATATATTCTTTTCTTGGAACAAAACATTTTTAGTATTTGATATTTTCAGTTTGCTTTATTAGAGTTTTTACACTAAATATAAAGAAAAACAAAATGTCCTAGGAGTAAGTGTTCTTTATTCCTATGTCTAGATAACACATGGTTGAAATATAAACACTAACTAATTTTTTTCGATATTATTTACTTCTTGTACCTTGTACTATTTTGTTCTCTAAAAGGTTAATTTATGCACTGGAGAAAGGGTAAGTTTTAGAGTTTTCATAACTCTCAAAACTATCGACACTATTTTCTTTAAAAGTCATGACAGGCTCGCATACATGGCAGAAAATTTCAGCATTTAAGACAATTATTGTGTCGGGAAATAAAAAAATGTAAGTCTCAGATTAAATGAGCAAGACCAAGACAAAGACCGAGACTATATCAGCAAGACCAACATCAAGACTAGGAAGTATTTGAGCAAGACCAAGACCAAAATGCAAGAACCCTTTAAACTAGAGATGGGGTCTGGGAACAATGTTTTAATTCGGTACCCGGCGGATCTGCACATACGTTAGTATCCTGACGGATACCGGATAATGACGCCGAGTTACCTGGTAATTCTATCAGAGAAAAAAGAAAAAACCAACACGAATAATAATTTAATAAGTATAACATAAAACCTAATACTTAGTGGAAATTGGTAATTAAGATTGTATTGAGATTTAGCCTAATTTCTATTATTTCTTGATTACATTGCTCAATAATTTGTTGTTTAGATATACCTAGTTCTTGTCTTTACTTTTTCTCTTGAACGGGGATACACAAGAAGGTTCAACTGCATCGTTACAATTTCTGTCACTTGTTGGTATACCAGATTTTGATTATCGATATCTTATTAGATTGATTTTGTCATCTTGCAGACTTTTAGTGTTTATAAAAAGGATAGGTTCGTTTCAACGGTTTCAATGAAACCCTCTCGGTAAAAATCTGCTAACCAAGAATTAAAATTTCATTATTTTAGTGATTAAACGACTTTTTGAAGGGAATTTAATGTGATTTGAGACGTTGGTGAGGGTGGTATTCAATGGACCCCGCCAGAACAAAGACATTCTGCTTTAACAAATATATATAGTGATTTTGCCGGGTACGTGGTTACCCGATACCCGACAAAATCACTTTCTGGTGCATCTGTACTTTAAACAATAAGAATTGGTTTGGCACAAAAATTAAATTACTTATGTATCTATATTATAAATTAAATTAAAACACTTTTTTGCTAAGATGACTCTAAATTTCGTAGGTCTAGGAAAATTTTCCTAGGTCTGGCAGCACTGGCCAAAAATCGAATGTGTTTCGTGAATAGCCTGTCACAAGACGCCACACATCTTTTAATTTAAAATAAATGCACCCAATGTGGTTTTACCATTGTTGTATTTTAAAATATATTAACAAAAAACTCCTGCAATTTGAATATTGTATGCAGTGGTGATACCTGATGAATGCTGATTATACTTGTACTGTACTGTCGTGTACGTGTTTCGCCAATTGCCAGGAAATAAAATAGTAATAAGTATGCAGTGGGGGTTTTAATATAAGAGCTGCGGTACTGCAAAATATATATAATTTTTCTAGGATATCTATGTAAATGAACACTAAAGTTATGCTATATATTCTTTTAGTTATTCGATTACAATAATTATTGTATATTACATACAGTTCTCACTGATCACATTGAATTCATTCAAGTTTTACAATCAAGTAAGTATACACATGAGTTCATAGAAGTTCTCCCTACTGTCAGTATAGGCTATCCTATTTATTGAGGCTAAAACTGCTTTAAAGTTGAAAGACGGTAAACAAAAGTCAAAAGTCACATTTAGAACGTTAATAGTATTTTTTTTAGAAATCACGAGGCGGGAATGAAGTTAGTCGTTTTGCTATAATAAAAATAACAAAAAGACAAAGCATTTGAAGTAAAGTGATTAGCAAAACAAGATCAAGAATTACAGGGTCCCAGTCTTGGTATAAGTCTTAGTTTTGTTTATTCAGTCTTGGTCTTGCTCAACTACTTCCGGTCTTGGTCTTAGTTTTGCTGATACAGTCTCAAATACTTTAGTTTTGATCTTGGTCTTACTCATTTAGTCTCGTTTTCTGTCTTGGTCCTGCTGATACAGTCTCGGTCTTTGTCTTGCTCATTTAGACTAATACTTATTAAATGCTAAAATTTAGTGTTAATAGTTGTGAGAATTATGAAAACTCTAGAACTTACCCTTCCTCCAACGCATAAATTGACCCTTTGCTTTAATCTTTCACGTTAGTCTTTAATTTTTAGCTTTTGTTCATTTATGAAAATATATTCGTTCCATTAATTATCTCATGTTATTCTTCCTAAAATTGTTTATTTACCTTCCATGGTTAGATTCTAAAACTTATGTATATGTCCAGCTTACGAAGAATTCAATTTTAAAGTAACGCTGAGGTGTATTTTGCATACACCAGCCGAACAAACGGTTTGCTTTTAATGATGGTTTATAATAAAGGATTATTACTTTGTATATTTGTATAATTATACAATTTGTCGAAGACTTGAAATGCAAAAGATTCGGGCATTAAAACAATGTAGGTAATAATTTTGAAACCACATTCAGGATATGTTAGTCGATATCTTACATTAAAATATAAGCTCGTCATAACCGATCGAACTTGCTAACTTTCCGTTCAAAAACGTCTGCTAAAGCCCATTATTCATTATAAAAATAGTTTGTTCGTTATATCCGAGTATGATAACACGTGCTTTTAAATGGAATGTATAATTTTGTTCTTTAAATTTCATTCGTCAAAGAAAAAAAGAGAAATCTCAATTTAATATAGCTAAATTAAATTTAACCCTCCTTTAAATTATTTTTATCACGGAAATATTTTCGCATTTCAGTCATAGTTGGTAATTTCAAGTCGCATCTTTTTGAGCCAATAAATGAAGAAATACGTACCTTTAAAGGTATTAGATTTTGTATAAATAATAAATGTTCAGATGAATTCATTTGCATCCGTAAAAATGATTACGTTTCTTTTCACAACATCCTGTATAATAATATATATGTTGCCGGAAATATATGAAATCTAGGAATTCTATACAATGCCGATGCTATTTAGGAAATCTATAAAATATTGTTTCAAAATTTTTTTAATACCTACATATCATGGGAAATGCATACATTTCCTAGGAATTGTATGAAATTCCGATATTGTACTAGGAAATGTGTAAAACTAATGCTTTCTGTGAATAAAATTAATAAAACACGTTAATAAACTGAGAATCAGAGTTATCTATGAATACTATAAATTGCCTGATCGGATGACGCAATACCCTCCTCCCGTTCCGCTATCCTCGCGTACCCTTTGACATCTTGAATGTAATACATTTCCGATTGCTGTTTAGGAAATGTATAGATCTCCTAGGAAATGTGTCTAATATAATTTATTTCAGCCATTTCCGGGCGATTTTAGGAATTATATATATTTCCTAGGAATTGCATACAATTCCG
>NW_020442454.1:465349-471950 GCF_000699045.2 Agrilus planipennis | reverse complement strand
ATCTGTAGTACGATGCTACATTTTAGGATTACGTATGCTCCAACAAGGTCCATTTAAATATATGGATATCTACTTGCTGAAACGAATCCCGGCGTAGCTAACCTCAACGTGATAGGCACGTTACCATAATCGAATAAAATAATTCGAGGTGGTCTGTATTCTGTCGAAACTGCCAGACGCGGATCGCGATTTCGATCTTGTCTCGAAATATATGATTTAAATATTAACAAATAAGTTACAAACATGTAAACAGGAGAAATCTTCAAAAGGCGGCCAACTGTTCCCTAAAACAAGAACATCCCACATCCTTAACCATTTGTGAACAGTATTCTCCAATTTTTTATAATACCTCCTAATTTTCAATCGTCTCTGTCCACGGTGTTCTCATCATTCGTCTGTACCATCACATTTCGAACGTTTCTAGTTTTTGCTTTTCCGCCGCACCCGTACAGAGCCGTGCTCCAGGCATACGTCGTTGACAAAATTTTCCGCATTTTTAAATGAACCGTTCGCGAGTATAGAACTAATTTCTTTTTATTAAGGCCGACTTTCTACTCTGCGTTATCATCTGTTTTACGTATAGCTGTACTGCTCCTTCCATCCTGAGTTTTCTGACATCCTAGATACCGAAAATTAGCCACCTATCTTTATATTTACTCTCTCTCCCTACTCTTTCTTCCTTTGTGTAGCAGTATTTTTGTTTTATTTTTATTCATTTTCATACAATCAATATTTAAGTCTATTTCTAACTTTTCTAGATGCTAATACTGTTATACCATCTGCAAATGTAAGGAAGACCTGATTTTAAATGTTTCTTAAAGAACGGCAATACTATCATCTTGCTTCAATTATTTTTAGTACGTACTATAGATCTGGTGTTGTGAAATTTTTATTAATGTCTGATTACTTAAAAAATTACCCTCTCATGTCACTTCCGAATTTTAGTAATAATTGTTTAGACATTTTGGCGAATAATATTTTTTATTTTGTCTCTCTGCTCTTTGTAATTTTTGCTTGTCCTCACAATCAGCCAAAATATTATTGTCTACCACAAATTATAATATTAATTGATATAAACAACAACGTACANATATTAAAGGCTTTAACGCTTGTTTTCGACTCGCACTACTATTCATGATTGAACAAAACTTTTGGCAGGTACTGTATGAAAAAGTATGTTAATGAACAAGAGTCGAGAGTATAATGAGCTTTTTTCTCCCTATCTACGATTTTATCAGCGCGCATCCAAGACATTGGAAAGTAAATGAAGTATAACACGCAATATCAAGACCAATAGCAGGACTGGGACAGTCTTTGTCTTGGTATGGCATTGCTCATCATTAGCCGCTTATCATAATTAGTACGAAAATATAAAGCTACATAATAGATAATAATACTACAATAATATTCCTTTACTTGAATTATTTTCATCATGTACCTATATATGAGGGTAGATACCTATATGTAAATATGCATTTATATGATGCATGTACGTTTTATCCAGAGTGCTTACTTATTCCCCATTCTCACAATCAGCCTTGCTGGAATGAACTGATTTCGAGAGTTGCGCTTCCTATCGCAGGAAGTTTTCGTTTATTTGAAAGCGTTCTCTGTCATGAACAGCATGTGCCTTATTCAGTTTGAAAATGGGTTCGAACAAATATTGGTCGAGCAGGTGTGGGTGCTTACGGAAAGAAATTGATAAGTTGGAACTCGTAACACGTGCAGTTTGAATTTAATGTCCCTTCAGTACATTATTTTCCAACGGTAAAAGAACAACTGAATTTTAAATGCAAAGCAGTAAGACGTATTGAATATTATGTCGTTTTTACGCAGCTCCTATACGAGCCCTGTCTCTGTGACGTAGGTGCACATTAAGAAATTTGTCCTTTTTTGGAAATCTCTTATGTTTTTAAAGAAAACTATGTACTATAGAAATCAATCTAATAATCATGAAACAGGAAATCCACTTTAATTCCAGAAGAAAATTTATTTGGCAAATTTTTTATAACGTTAATTTACAAGCATTTTTTCAACGTTTTATTTTTTTAGTGCTGTTGCGTGTACTGAAGAATGAGTGGAAGAACAGGGGGGAGGAGGAAAAGCTCCCTACATATTTTTGAGGAAAAATATTTTTTCTATTGTAACCATTTTTAATTTCTATGCTCGCGAACGGTTAATTTAGAAATTCGAAAAAGGTTGTTAAAGGTGTATGTTTAGAGCACGGCGTTGTACGGGTGTGAAACATGGACAGTGGGAGCGGCGGAAAAGAAAAGGTTAGAAGCGTTCGAAATGTGGTGTTATAGGCGGATGATGAGGATATCGTGGGTAGAAAAGGTTAGAAATGAAGAGGTATTGGAAAGAATAGGAGAACAGAGGACTCTATGGAAGTCAATAAAAAATAGGCGAGATAGGTTGGTAGGACACCTTCTCAGGCATGAAGGTCTAGTCAGAGACATATTAGAGGCAGAAACAGGAGTTAGGAGGGGTAGAGGTAGACCTAGATTAGATTACTGTTCGCAAATAGTTAAGGATGTGGGCTGTTCTAGTTTTAGGGAAATGCGAAGTTTAGCTCAGGATAGGAAAGAGTGGAGGTACGTGTCCAACCAATCTTAGGACTGATGACCTTATGATGATGATGATGAACCATTTTTAATACAAAATTATTAGTAGGAAAAGCTTTCATTTTTAAAACTAATTTTAGGGCATATGTGACAGCTTTCCATATTATAATCTAACATACGTAATACATAATAAATGAGATAAATGGGAGGGGACATATTCCTGTCACCTCTCTTTTCCCCTTCGATACTTCCCATCATGTCGTAGCATGATGATTACATATATGTATTAAAACTAGTAACAATTTTTTTTTAAAATTAAACAGCTTTAACATCTGTTCCCATTGGGGAGGAGGTGGCTGAGCCTATCTTTCTTATCACTTCTTCGAAGCAGTGTTTTACCCGGAGACAGCCTTAATTGTTAACAACAGGAAATGTTAAATAATCTAAATCTTTTTTTTTGATGCTGCAATTAAACGGCAGATATTATTAATCCCCAAAAGTATGGCATTGCAAATAAATAGAAGTCGAATATTACAGATGCATAAAATTAATTTAAGTTGGAAATCTTTCGGAGAATTCTATCAGCAATATCGAGGTACCTATCCCGAAAATTTTTATAAGTACTTACCTATTAAGGTTGCTAAAAGAATATCAGGATATCTTTCTAATTCACTTATAACACAGAATAAACACACAAATAGTTTTCGGAGTACTGAAAACGTGAAAATATCTAAAATGTATACATTATGCCATTATGCCGAAAATAAAAAAATTTAGCAACGAACAATGGTTTCCAAGTTCATTGGTAAATAATAGTAATACCGTTATTATTTTGTCTATTACTAAAAGAATTTTTGGTATTAATATATGTTAATTATTCCGCATTAAGTTTGTTCCCGATTCATGTTGAATTCTAGTTAGGTATTACTTTGAAAATCCCCGAACCAGGTTTTATGCAATACCGCAAGGAAATCGATGACGATCCGCCAATGCATCCAGTTAATCCATCCAACTTGTATGCTGGACAACTCATTCAAGTACTTTCGGAATATTGTAACGCTTCAAACTCTACACGATCACCTTGGCATGAATAAGATGAGGGCAATTTTGGTGCCAAAAGTTTTTTGAGTGCTGTCCAAAGGCGAAGGCGTGCTTAATGTTGCAGTGAATTTTTAAGGCTTTGTGTAAGCTGTGGGTAAAGGCGAATTAACTGATTCAGTGAACTTTTTGCAAATCTAAATTTTACTTCTTTACCATGCAACTACTGCACTTAACTACAATATTATTAGCAATAAAAAATAAGATACACTACGGATATTAAGATAAGAAAATAAAACCTGGCATTGCTTGGTTTAACTAGGAGAAAAGGGTTGGGGAATAGAGTTGATTTTGTATAGGCTGTAGTAATTGTTGATTTGAAAAGTGAATAATACAAAAAAAATGTAGATATAGTTTTAATAAACACGGTGTTGCAAATACTTTTAGGCAAGTGACGCACTTCATTGTCGATACACCGAGTTAATCTATTTGTACAGTTCTGATATAATACTCTCCCTAACATATCGACAGGTATGCCGGCCATTGCTCGGCGAATATTCTCCTTTAAATGGGGTACGGCCCTTGGACGATCGGTATATACAATGAATTTTAGATAAGCCCATAAAAGTAAGTCGCAAGGGGCTAAATCAGGAGAGCTTGCCGGCCATTGAAAATCACCTCGCATGGAGATCAGACACCCGCAAAACACGCACTACATTTCGTGCTGTGTGCACTACAGCTCCATTTTACCGAAACCGTCCTTGACAGATTGGCAAAAAAGTTCTCAAACATGTCGGCATATCGCTCAGAATTCACAGCAAGCGCACACTTGTTTTTCTCAAAGAAGTAAGGATCAATGATCCTTTCTCTCGATAAGGCACACCATGCAATGACATGTTCACAATGAAGAGGTTTTCTATGAAATTCTTTCGGATTGTTATTACTCCGGTAGCACATATTTTAACAATTCACGCACCTAGACAGATAAAAATGTGCCTAATTGCTGAAGAAGTACTTTGTATGTATCGCTTCATATGCATTTGGTTGAGTGACAAAATCACGTATGGATTCGATGTATAGATTAAAAAGTAGCAATGACAGTGTGCATCCCTGTCTGACTCACTTCCTAATATTTACTTCTTTCTCTGCGTTGCAGCTCCAACTCTATAACTGCCTGTTACTCTTTATACAAACTAAGTATTAGTCTTCTATCTCTATAACTCGTCCCTACATTTTTAAGTATATTTATATCTTGTCCCATTTAACATTGTCAAAAGCTTTTTATAAATCTACAAATCCTATGTATGCACTCATTCATTTCTCCATCGTTTTCTCTATTGTTACCCGTAAATCTAGAATGGCCTTCCGAATTCCTCTATTTCTTCTAAACCCTAATAGTTCTTCCGCCCTTTTTTCGATCCTCCTCTGTACAATTGTAGATTTTTGACGCATGGGAAGTTAAGCTAATTGTTCTAAATGTCTTGCACCTATCCGCACCTCTCTTTTTAGGTATGGTTACTACCACGTTCTGTTTATAATCCTCTGGGTCTTTCCCCGTCTCATAAATGTGACTAACTAGCTTAAACATACGATCCCAAACCTCTTGCCGTGCATATTTTATAATTTCCCCGTGCACCCCATCTATACCTGACGCTTTATTATTCTTCAAGTTTTTTAAAACTACATCGAACTCTCCCCCCATTATGGGATGACTTAGTTCTATCTCTACAATATCTTCCTTCTCTAATATATCACCTAACTCATGGCCTGCGTATACGTTCTCTATTCTTTCCACCTATCTGCCTTTTCCTCATTTTCTTTCAAAATGGTCCCATCGTCGTTTCTTATATTATTATTAGTGTACCCCACTTTATATAAACTATTAATAAAATTTATTGTATTTTGTTACTTTATCCAAGTCTTACTATAAAATAATCTAATTAGTTCTGCTTCTTTAGTCACTTTGTCCAAAGTAGGTAAATATTATACATAATGACCAACATCCAAAGTGGGTAATATAGATATTATAAATATATGTATTTATTATTTTATTAGATATTAGTAATTAAAGTAGTATAGCTACACTGTCAAAAATAACTTTAGTTTTCAATGAAGTGAATCTATTAAGTTATCCTAAATTTGCATTATGCATTTAGAAATTTTAAATAAAGTATCTCATGTGTAAAAGTTGTATTTTTGTTTGATTACCTAATATGAACTTTCATTAAATTCAGAATAAACGATTCCAAATCGTTCAACTTGTTTTATTTTTTATAGTAACAGCATTTATCGTGCGATTGTTATATGCACATATATTTTTTGAATCTTTTCTGAAATTTACGTATTTTATGTTGTCACAGGTCGTTTCCCATTTTTAATGTTCTATTTATAAATACAACATATTTACGTAACAATATTAGTATTTGTTATGTTAAATAAAATAACAACCCACGAGCTTGTAATATAAAGCTCAACCTCAGTTTTATCGCACAAATTTTTTCTTCCTTATTATGTACACATACGTGTATCTGTTTTATTTACAGTCCATGTTTGTGTACACTAAAACAATATCTGTTGTTGGTACTGCCCTCAATAACAGTAGATTATTATATTGTATTTGCCTTGTAATAATAACAGTAAGTAAAGATAACTATTATAGAAATAATTTTATTTACGTCTGCTTTGATAAAAAAGTGGAATTTTTAAATGTTTCACGACCAGTGCAAATAACTGCGATGAAAGTACTTTTAATTTTTTGCTAAAGATGTCGATTGTCTATAATGTAAACACACTAACGTATAAAAACCGACTTCAATAAGTTGTTTCTATGCAAAAACTGAAGACTTAGATTACTGTTCATAATAAAATAATTCGAAGTCGTCTGTATTCTGTCGAAACTGCCAGACGCGGATCGCGATTTCGATCATTTTGGATCTCATCAGCGCGTCGCAGGCAGCTCCGATAGAACACAGACCAACTTTTACCTGCTGTCTTAACAG
>NW_020442454.1:462103-464988 GCF_000699045.2 Agrilus planipennis | reverse complement strand
AATAAAATTACAATTAAAAAAATATTATTATACAGTACAACCTCGATAATTCGAACTAATTATTCTAAAGGATTGTCAGTATTTGTCTGTTATTTTTAACACAGATATTTATATATAAACTGTTTTCTAAACAAATGTGGAACATAAAAAGGTTGTAAGATGTAACCGTAACTCTGGACTCTTAAACGTTTAATGATATCAACTTCTTTCTATATTGGAAAAGCAATAGATATGTTTGCGTTTTGGCGCCATTTCATAGCTGTTAACGTAATCGTTTCGTAAGATGGACGAAGTGTAAAATTTTGCCGCTTGTACGTGTGAGAAACAAGGACGGTGGGCGCGGAGGAAAAGATTAGAAGCGTTCAAAATGTGGTGTTTCCGGCTAATTATAAGGATCCTGTGGATAAAGATGGTTAGAAATGAAGAGGTATTAGAAAGAATAGGAAGGCTCTATGAATAAAAATAGGCGAGATAGGTTGGTAGGACATCTTGTCAGGCATGAAGGTCTAATTAGAGACATATTACAGGCAGAAACAGGAGTTAAGAGAAGTAGAGGTAGACCTAGATTAGATTGCTGTTCGTAAATAGGTAAGAATGTGAGATGTTCTAGTTTTAGGGAAATGCGATGATTATTAGGAGTGGAGGTGCGTGTCGGACTGACGACCTTATGATGATGATAATGTTTCTATTTAGTTAATATAAGTCAATTAAACAAATTTACGGTTTTCGGATTTTTTTCTTTATTTCTATAAGACATTACATGTTGTCACATTTCATGATTCTACTTCAACCTGAAGTACCCTATGGGTTTTGATCCCCTTGCGAGTGTCAAAATATGCGGCATAAACGGTCGTATCTATTGATTGAGTTAACTTACAAGTTTGATTTTGTTAAGGATTCCTTTTTTTCCTTTGAGGTATGAAACCCTAAAAAGGCGGACAAAGAAATGTGTAGTTTCCATGCTCGTTGAACATTTTGCCCTTCGGCTTGGCGCCTGCTATCGTGGCTTATTTTAGTAATGAAATGAGTTTACGTAATTGTAACGATATGGAATGTTATTGTTTTTCTGATTGGTGCGTGTTTGTCGATTGATTAGCAAATTTTTTAAGTAGCTTCTTGGCATCAAATCAACGGGTTATTTTTAATATCTGCGCGATTCAATGAATATTTTACATATTGCAAAATAAATTTGTACGTAAGACGATGCTAAACAACTGGCAAAATATATATATATATATGTGATGACACTTAAATATGTCACTAACTCGCTCCATTTCTTTTGCGTTTGAAGATATAAATATTGGGCTCGTGCCGTTTATTCTTGAATTTTATTCAGTAGATCTCCAATGGATTTATACAATAAGATGCAAATATGTTAATACGCTGATGTTCTAATGGTTTTAACGTAGGTTCTTTTGTAATGAAAATCGGTGCATCTATTTCCTCAGGTGATATAACATTCTGAAATTAGCTGATCGGTAAAATATCTAACTAAACGATGAAACTACGCCTTAGGTCTACGGATTTCTATAATATAATTAATAAGCAGGTAGCCGAGGAAGCGTGTTGGTGCAGCAGATATATTGTTATGTAGTTCCAACAGAGTAAGTGCGGTTGTGGTTTAAAGTTTGCGATAATTTAATGTAAATTAATTGGGCGCGTGTGTCGTATTGGTTACCTACAATCATCATCATCATCACAAGGTTGTCAGTCCTATGATTTGTTAGACACGCACTTCCACTCTTTCCTATCTTGAGCTAATCTTCGCATTTCCCTAAAAATTTTTTTTGTTCAAGTGAAACTTCTTTACGCAAGGTAGGATAAGTTCATTTCATGCGAGTTGCTATGTAACGAAATCATGCAACGGATGTCCCCCATCTACTCGGCCACGTAGTCGAGTTCGCAGTGGGGATCGCTTGAGCCGTAAGCGCGCTTCAATGCAACGTTCGTTACAGGCAACTCCGGCATATATAGTGTAGCCCTAACAAAATGTATGAATGTATTTGTATGTGTTTGTGTATGTGTGCCTACATTTTGCAGTCGAAACGACGCCACTGACGCCAATTTCTTAACCCCTATCCCGGTGTATTTGTGTGTTTGAAGAAGTTTCACTTCAGTAGCGTGTTGTATAATTACACGTTGTATTTTTTTGTTTTCTTTTGTTTTCGTAGAAGAGGAAATGTTGCTTGATGTGACGATGTAAAAAAATACAATTGTTGGTGTACTGCTGTACCACATAGAAAAACTTCTCGAAAGACCAGTGTATTCGATAGTAAAAAAAATTACACAAACAATAAAAATGACTATTTAAATCAATAAAAGTGCACACTAAATTAAAGGTTTATATAAAAACACTCGCCTAAAGATATGTTGAGATGAAAAAATACGTTAACTTGATCGAAATGTTGGCGAGATGATGTTTGAAATTGTTTTCTGGTAAATTTACTAAAATAGTTAATATCTAAATTCTTATCCCTACCAGAAAAATAAGCGAGTCGAAACTTGTTCAAGCTGCATAACTATTGTCAAGGTTGTGAACTTTACCAACGCTGGAAATAATGAATGGTAATGAACCTTTTGGAACAGGCAATAAATGTGATAAAGTTTCTTTGGTACCTGCACAACAGGTAGGAATTAAACAGAATTTGAAAAAGTTTGCTTAAGACAGACTCTTGAAATTACAAATAATAATATTGAGAACTTATTTCCGACAATCGATACAAATAAACATAGCAAGAAATGTACAACTAAACAGATACGCCTACAAATAAACAAATATAAAATTGTGACTAAAATATTAACAACATGTAAACAGTGGGTAATCAATTAATAATGCAAATTAGAACAAACGATTTATTTTAATATAGTCTTAATTATCGATTTTT
>NW_020442454.1:459379-461437 GCF_000699045.2 Agrilus planipennis | reverse complement strand
CGTATGTACGTACGTTCGTATGTCAGCATTTTTTTCGTTTTCGATATCTCAAGAACGGATTGAGATATCGCCCTCAACCAAAATTTTTTCGAAAGATATTATCATAATGAAGATCTGAAAGAAATTTGAACGAAATCGGTCAAGCCGTTTTTTTTTTATAAAAAAAAAACGAATTAATTACAAACAATTTAATTAAAATACGTTCTAATCTAATCACAACAATGAAGTTACGGAATCAATAATAACTGTATTATCTAATGGGAAGTTAGTCGTATTAGCACCGACCAAAGCGTGCTCAGACCAATTTTTATTTTTATTTATTTTCATACAATCAATATTTAAGTCTATTTCTAACTTTTCTAGATGCTAATACTGTTATACCATCTGCAAATGTAAGGAAGACCTGATTTTAAATGTTTCTTAAAGAACGGCAATACTATCATCTTGCTTCAATTATTTTTAGTACGTACTATAGATCTGGTGTTGTGAAATTTTTATTAATGTCTGATTACTTAAAAAATTACCCTCTCATGTCACTTCCGAATTTTAGTAATAATTGTTTAGACATTTTGGCGAATAATATTTTTTATTTTGTCTCTCTGCTCTTTGTAATTTTTGCTTGTCCTCACAATCAGCCAAAATATTATTGTCTACCACAAATTATAATATTAATTGATATAAACAACAACGTACAATAAAATTTACAGTGCTTTAGTACAAATATTCAGTTTTTCAGTTATTAACTATTAAGTATGTAAAATATCTGACTTGCGAATACAATCTGTTTTTAGTTTAAACTACTAAACTTTGCACTTATTACGTATGTTTATTTGTACTTTGTTTACATTTCATTCTACATTTTAAATACTCTAATACTATACCTATTTGACTGCAAAATTCGTTGTAGATGAGTAGTCATTATACGCGATAGTCTCGAGTTGTAATGTAAATAAATATAAAAGCATGTATTTTACACAAGCTAAAAGTTAACTTAAAATTCCTTTTTGCTTGTAAAAAAAAATAACAAAATGCAAGTGTTTAAAGCAAATTTTCCAATGTAAAAGAATATAAAAAAAAATTAATACTTAGATGAACTTAAACTTGCGAATTTGTTTTCAAATAAAATAATTGATAAATATGCTTTTTGCTCGTATTCGAATGAAATAATAAAACTTTTGACATTTAAAACAATCACCAACATAAAATTGTTGTAATCTGAACAATTCGTGTAGGTATACGTATTTAGATGTGTGTATATAAAAAAAAAGAAACTTGAAAAAAGGGATCAACAAGAATGTCGTCGAAGTAAGTATTCTTTGTTCTTATGACTGGATAGCACATGCTTGAAATTAGATTTTTTTTTTGATATTTTTTACTTCTTTCAAGTACCTTGTACTATTTTTCTCGCTAAAAGGTCAATTTATGAATTGAAGGAAGGGTGAGTTCTCGAATTTTCATAAATCTCACAACTATCAAAACTATTGTCTTTAAAAACCGAGAAGCTCGTATGTATAATAGAAAATTTCAGTGTTTAAGACAATTATAGTGTCGTTAATGTAGAAAAAATTGTGCTTAGAATTATTAAAAAGAAAACGTATTTACGATTAAATGAGTAAGACAAGACTTACACTTCGTTTACTTTCTGTAGCGATGTGACTTTCTGTTTGACCGGCACAATGTAAAAAAGAACAGCACTAGGCCAGAAAAAAGGAAGGAGACAGCTCTCGGCCAAACTCTTAACCGGTGAGGAACGCATAATCCGTACAGTACTGCACGAAAAAATTGACCATTTTAGCCACTATAATTGCATTGCTCAAATGTGCTGTTGTTATTGGTACCATTTACTACTGAAAATATCAACGAGATGTTTATTTATATTTGAAAACATATTAAAAGCTTTAACGCTTGTTTTCGACTCGCACTACTATTCATGATTGAACAAAACTTTTGGCAGGTACTGTATGAAAAAGTATGTTAATGAACAAGAGTCGAGAGTATAATGAGCTTTTTTCTCCCTACCTACGATTTTGCCAGCGCGCATCCAAGACATTGGAAGGG